>NW_020449508.1:207053-333031 GCF_003343035.1 Apteryx rowi | reverse complement strand
TGAACAGGGCTGGACCCAGGACTGACCCCTGGGGGACACCGCTAGCTACAGGCCTCCAACTAGACTGTGCCGCTGATCACAACTCTCTGAGCTCTGTCATTCAGCCAGTTCTCAGTCCACCTCACTGTCCACTCATCTAACACACACTTCCTGAGCTTGCCTCTTTCTTTTACAGTTTGTTGCATAGTGTTAACTTTCCCACCTTGACAAACTGCATTGTTGAAACAATTTTACCCTTATCATTATAAATAGCTATCTAACCATATTAGGTCTATGTTAGCACTAGCGCTGCAGGTGAGTGCCTGGTGGCATCGTGCCCTCTGCTTCGCATCGACTTATGCATATCTGCTTGCATTAATGGCACTACTGTAACAGATTATAGGTTAAATGTTCCATTCACATCTTTGGAGAAGGGCCATCTATGCCTGCTAAAAATTCAGCAGACGATATTGAAAGGATGATTCTACTCACCTAACTATTTTTTCCTGTATCAGCTACTCTGGCATATGAAGCACTGTTGCTAGCATGTTGTTAAGCGTGGTGTAGTATGTACCTCCAGTGCATTTGTTTTTAATCAAATGATTCTTTTTATTTGGCCATTTCTTTTTCCTGATGTGTGACTGTCAACTAATCACATTGGCTAATCCACAGAAGACAGCCAGGAAATGCCATTGCATTTGTCACCACTGCATTTATGCAAGTCACTTCTTCCTGTGTCTCAATTTCTTTTATTTATAGAAGTAGATGATTGATGCTTATTTCTTGGATAACATTTTAAAAAACACCTAATATAATGCTTCTTATCCATAGTTATATCAACATTGCTTGCTACTTTATTAATTTCCACATTTACCAGATAACCTTGCCTTGGTAACCATTTCATTCCTAATGACTGCACGTCCTTTGTATATCTGCTCCTACTAAAAAGTGCTGTCCCTGATTATAGTGCTAACTTCAGCAGGATTTTAACACACAAACAATCCAACTAGTATGTACATCCCTGTTATAAAAGTCAGATATCCACTGACATACTGTAAGATAGGATCTGCAGCCCAAGTTTTAAAGCACCAAGGTTCTTAAAGGCTACAGTGCAGCCACACACTGTCAAGAGAACTGTTCTTTGTTAGAAAACAAAGCACACAGTCAACTAGCATTCTATTAAGACAATATATTAAAAAAAGTCCCCAGACCTGTACAACAACCTAGGAAGTAAGGGCATGTGATTCTTAATTTTTGGTGGTAAAAATTTTTTCAGCATCCCACGTATGGCATTTCTGGTTACATCACACACCTTTTCCTGAGCATACTGTAATTTACGTTAGGATTCTAGATCCACAGTAATAAATGTTTAGGTCAGACTAGTGAATTCTTTTTCCTACAGCTGACTTGACATGCTGTGATTTATGTAGGTTGTTAAAAAATGTATTTTTTTTTTCCATTTTACTCTGGAAACAGCTGATCTTTCCCGCAACTCCCACTCTTCTCCTGTAAATCAACTACTTTGATTTCTTTTTCAAGGAAAAAATAATCCCTTGGAAGGAAAAGCTTTTGGAAAAAAAAAAGAAAAAGAATAAGAGAGCTGTCCACTGAAAAGTGTGGAAACTATTTTAGCCCCTGTTATTTTACAGTTCCTAACATCAAGGCTGTCTCAGCCCACAGTGAAGTTCTGCTGTAGGGTTGAAATATGTTTGAGAAAAATTGGATGAAGATCAATGTGCCTCTGACTTAAAATTTTAAAAATCCATAAAAACAAAAAGACTTCCAAATCCTAAGATATGTCAACATTTTAAAGAGATATTTCCATCATCCTCAGCAATTCAGATAATTAAGACTTTTAAAATTAAATGTGACTCCTGTCTGTCGCTTATTATTTTTGTACTTGGGTGGAGAAAGACAACTACAGAGTCTATGGGCTGAGTTCTGCCAGCCCTCCTGACACTGCATAGTACCTTTTCCTGAGTGTAGTCACACAATCCTTTCTAGGTATAGATGTAACATAAYTGGAGAATTGCATTCTAAGTGATGAATATTAATCTTGAGGTAAAAAAAAAAGACCCATTTGAAGTCATCCTCAGTTTCCTCATTGCACTTTGCCCCTGGGACAGGATACGGCTATTGCATCTTGTAGTTCTCAGACCCCCTCCCCCTTCTTCATCCCACATTTCTGGCTTTTTTTTAAACCCACAGTCTGATGATATCATTCAGCATCCTCCTAGTGAGAAGGACTGGACAAAAATCCTTTAGAAGGCTTCTACTTCTTCCCTTAATCATGCAAGGCGTGGTTGGTAAGCGATGTAAGACATTCCTCCTCCTCAGGGACTAAGCACTCAAAGCTCCTGATTGCTCTGGGAACAAGAGAGCCAGAGGGGAATCCTAAATCAAACTTCGTCTCTCAGTCACGGTTGTACCGATTGCTGCAACAACTTGCTTTCATTAGAAACGTTTTCTTCAATTAAGGGAGGTGTTGTCAAGTATTCTTCTTCTAGAGSTTTTAATTTGTTATTTTATACTGGCAGAATTTGTAATGCCATCTCAGAGTCCATGGCATCTTCTGGGACAATATATTGTCTACTTCTGTGCCGTGACACATCACCATAAAACACAGGGATATAAGAGCCTATAATAATTTATGAGAGTACATTAAGTACCCATGTATAATTTATCAAATGGGCATTATGGAGGCAGGAATATGCCTGACTGACGAAGGTTACCTCTGTACGGGTGTCTAGTATAACCACATAGGGAAGAATCCAACAGCCAACATTCACTGAATTATAACAAAGAAGAATTTTCTCAACAAACTCAGTATTCTGAGAAGTAAAGTTGAACAGCATGAAAACAATTCCTGATCTTTAATGTTTTGACTTCAAATTGATATTCTCCACAAGATTTGGATATAGGTTTCAATATGTAGAAAAAAATGGAGGAATCTAAGTTTTTAGGGGAAAGTTGTGTAAAAGCCAATTTGAACTCAAATCAGGATCCGGGATTGGATTTGGCAAAAAGTTATGGAACATGGTCAAAATTTATCCAAACAAAAATTAAGGAAAGAAAAAGTGCTAACAGGTGCTGAATAGACCAATGGATATCTACTTTCTCAAGCTGTTGTTCTCACCATTCCCATAAATGTCTAGAAAAAAAACAACCTTTACAATAAATGAATATTGCCTTTTTGTAACCTCAGTACTCAGAAAGCACAATATCTCACACTAGCACAGCATAAGATTAATTATTTTTTCTTCTTGTTAGTAATACATTTTAGACACTTTTTATGTGTCTTTTAGTTGTTGAACTTGATTTGAGATTCCTGTTTCCTAGGACCTGCTTGGCCTATATACTAGCAGTTTAAACATGACTTCACATAGCTTTTGAAGCTGAGCACTCTTCAACTCAGTTCTGCTCCTGTTGAACTCAATGTAAATTGACTCAGCTTGGGGAAAACCTCAAATATCCCAGGGTTTGATTCAAAAGAAAGGTCTGAATCTTAGTCACACCCAATTTTTGTTTCCTAGATTGAGAAGTCTGAATAGAGACTGATTATAACATTTCTAGATATTAATCCAAAAAGCCTCCACAGTGTGGTCATTGGTACTGCGTATTTGTCCATGCTGTGATGCAATCTTCTTCAAAACAAATTGACTAGGTTCTAGGACTGGCTAGAACTATATGCCCTGACAAGTCTGCCATAACCTTTCTTCTGGGCCTCCTGACCAGACTGGTAGCTGTGATGGTGGTATAATCAGTTGATCACAGCACTGTATGTTCATCTTTTTGTTCAATCCTTAGAGGAAGTGAATAGGTTATAGCCTCAAGCTACCAAGAACGGCTTGTAACACAAAGTTCAGTGGCTCCTGCTTTCAGGTTTCCCTGCTAAAATCTCTAATTTTAGCAAAGATGGTACTTGTCATAACAGCTAATAACAGCCAGACTGAAGCCAATAAATTCATTTCTAGTAGGTTATTAAACAGCCATCACACAGTAAAAAAAATTTGCTCGTTACTATTCAGAACTAAATTAGATTTTTAAATCAGGAGTGAAAAGACTAATATCCATAGGAATCTCAGTCTCTTTCACTAAAATTATTTTCATGGCAACAAAATGATCTGTTTCCACTGGGGAGGCAGATGACTCGGTGGGTGGGCTCTGGTCTGTGAAGTAGGGCATTTGGGTTTTCTCCCTTGCAGAACCAGTTGAGAAATAGTTTTATGAGTGGCAATTCTCAGAGCACAGTTTTGTTTCCTTTAAAATCATTTTTTCCATCAAAAAAAAAAATACACTGAAAGTAAAAGGAAAAAGAAAAGTTTCCTTTTTCAAAGCTGGTATTTTACCTATCAGTTTCCTTTTATTACTTTTGAAGGAATCATCTGCCTTTCCCTGCTCCTCTTGCTCTCCAAGTTTTGAATGACGTCACATATTCTTACTTCTTTCGGAGACTTTCCACCAAATATCCTTCTGTCTGCATACAAATACATATACATGCCATTATCTGAGCCCTTCATGATTACATGCCCATCTTCCAACTCCCTCTCTGAGGCAAGCAGTGCTCTTACCTCCATTTTCTTGAAGGGAAGGTGAGACACAAGAAGTCTAGATTCTCTGGTCTTTAATCTAATATTTAGTCGATTCAGGAATGCTTACTGTGAATTACGTGTCTGAGTGAGTTTGAGAATTGTAAAGTGTGTTTGGGCACGTAGAAGTGACATTTTTAGTATTTTTTTCCCTGTTATCTTCAGAAAGGGGCTATTGTGCCCATCTTGAATGGAAAGTAAATATCTCTGCAGAACTGAAATTCTGCTTCTTGCACATTTATGCCAACAACATATTTGCTATAATATGTATCACAGCAAGTTTAGCCTTAGATGAATACAAATAATTAATATGAATAATACATTGAAATGTTCCCATTTCTGAAGTGCTAGCTATGTGCTGTGTGGTCTACAAATAAAGAAAATGATCCTAATCATGTTCCAACTGGTTTGGAATGTAACACGGATAGTAAGACTTCAAACACGTAATGTTGGTTCGTGGTACATTCTCCAGAAATCATGGTATACTTTTGAAAGAAGTTTCAAGGCTCTTCTTGGAAAGCTTTAAGTGAGTTTTGGAAAATAAAGTAAATCCCTAAACCAAAGATGAGTAGCCTGGTATGAAAAGATGTAAGTTCCTTAGGGTATATCTGAGAGATTATGAATTACATGCAAAAACCAACTGGTATTTTTTACTATTTGGAGAAAAATGAGGCCTGGCTGATGTTGTCTAGAAGTGCATATACTTGTTTATTTTCAAAAGTTGGTTGAGGACTTGTAGGGAACAGCAGGGTAATGGAATATTCATGAAGCAAATGCCCTTCACTTAGAAGAGGGCAAAGGAAAGCAGATTGCTAAACCCCTTAAAACTTCCTGTTTAAGAAGCTCCAGCTACAGAATAATGAAGCCTGTGTTTGCCATTCCGCAGTACAGTCCTAACCTGGCACCTCTGAGCTCTTTCATCTTTGTCTTCCCTTTAGACTCCTCCTCCTGTTTTTAAGTGTGGATCCCTGCCGCTACTGCAGACTGCCCTTTTGACCACAATTCTAGCAGCATAGACCTGCATAACAGATCACGGTCTCTCAGAAACCCTCCTTTTCCCCAGGAGCCAGCCTGGGAGGATGAAAAGCACCAAGATCCTGCTTCTCTAAGTGTAGTCCTTACCTGTCAATGCCTAAGCATACTAGGAATTCAGTGAGGGTCTATTCATCTGCTTCAGCCTTACCAGTGCTGGCCCAGAGTGGCAAACCGATTTTTGTTTCATTTCATGGGTTTAATTTAATTAGCACCAGGATAACTGTAAAAGTGACATCTCTATTACCATGAAACACTGACAAATTTCAGGGCTCCAAGAGTCAGTCTCCCACTGTACATTTGGGGTGAGCCATTTTCAGCCACATAGGCAATAGGCATCTTGAATGCCAGAAGCATTAGGGGAAACCAAACCAAACCAAACCAAACCAACAACTGAACACGCACACAAAGAAACAACAACCAGAGGAACCATGCCTATTTTGACTAACAAAAGCAGGAGCAGTGGCATTTTACCCAAAAATCACAGTGTGCAAAATGTGGCTTGCCGGAGGATGGCTCGGCGTGCAAAACACACAGAGCCATTGTTTGGACCAGCCGAGCAAGGGCAGCATCTGAAAAGTGGTCAGCCGGCGCATACCTGATTGTTCACCAGTGCTCACCAGATTGGTGTCAGCTGGCTGCACCCCGAAGGCTGCGCTCCCCCGAGGCACTACAAATGGGGGCAGCCAGCACAAAAAAGAGCAGGCACGAAGCAGCAGGTGGCCCCTGCTGAGGTAATCAGGATCACATTCAACTGGGAAGCCGGCTCAATTTTCAGCCCAGTGTCTGCCGAGGGGCCTGGAGCTGCCTTGTTAATGCTACAAGGAACACGTGGGACACATTGACTGCATTAATTGTCCCCACTCATTCAGAGGTGGATGAATTATAATGTTACCACTCCAGGGTAAAGCAAACACCTATCATAACAATCATGTCATTAGTGTGCAGATGCCGGCTGCTCTGCTTAACCTTTTGTATCTTTTTTTTTTTTATAGCATGCAATAAGAATATTTTTTATTGTTTTTCATATAATTGATTTTTAGGTTGTAAGTGTTGGCTAAGCCCTTGAAACAAGCACAGCCGCATTACTCAACAGCTAGGAATAAGAGTGTGGACTGGCAAAACACAGATTAAAGTTCCTTTAGAGAAAAACAGTGAGGTTTTAAAAGTTTATTTTTGCAGTTTGCTTTATCCTTTGCAGTGTGAGTGACACATTCGTTATTCACATAGCATGAGGTCTAAAAAGACATATGGTATTTAAAAAAAATAACAGTCTCAGAATTGCTTCTAATCTAACTACAGTTACCAGTGACCAAAGATTATACATGTCAACCCAGAGAAACAATACATTCTCATTTGGAAATTAAACTGTTCACATCTTTGAACAGAATCTTTTTATCTGCTATTACGTACACATACACACACATGTGGACAGACACATACAATTTTCCACGTATATACCTACATTTATATATACACATACAAATATGCATAGAAGTGCATATATGCATATGGACATTCCTTTTTACCTGTGAGACTTTATATATATATGAATTTAATATGAATRTGCATATTAATAATATACATGTAAAAACACTACATTGACTTTAAGCTGCATTTACTCACATGTGTACCACAAAGGTTCTCTGAGTGTTGCAACTTCATTATCCTGCAATTAATAATCCTGAGTTGGTGCATGTTCTTCTCATTTCTCTTTAATCAAGCTCTATTCTGCATTTAGTGGGTATTCTTAACTGAGACCATCAGTGTGCTTGGAAGTTCCCATTGCATGTTCCTAAAGCATTTAAGCGCTTTTGAAAATATTACTCATAATCCCTTTCTTGTGAGCTTTGCTAGCAGAGGGCTCACTCCCACCAGCCTTTCTGCATGCAGTTAACAACTTCTCATCTAAGCACTCAGGGAAGCAAAACTGGTGGGGTATGAAAGGGGTTTCAGTGATTTGGCATTAGGCCCTGGCTCTGCACTAGTATGTGCTAAAACATGCAGACCCCCTTATGCTTAAGTGGAGTGCCACTGAACTCAGTGGCCCTGTGTCACTCTCTGTTAATGCTATGGATTTGTATTGCAAAAGCATATAAAAGTTAACTGTGTATTTGCTTCCATAGGTGAGCTTTAGCATTCACTGGTGGAGATGGCAAGGAAACCGTCCCTCCATGTGCCTTCTTCTCCCTCCCTCCACCTCTTTAGACCCCTTTCATTAAGAGATGAATTGAAGTCTCAGGCTTGCTGATATTTACCTGCCACATGCTCAATGTTATTGGTGGCAGGTAAACTTAGGGGTTTCAACAGAAATAGCCACATCGTGTAAAGTCAAGCTTGCAGATAAACCTTTGAGTAACTTGCATCTAAACCCAAGAYGTAACTTGGGCGATGTGCATAGAGAATATTGGTGAGCTATTTGTAGATGTACAAATGTAGGAAAACACTATTCATTGCTTGACACTGTTACTGTGAATTGGGTTTAGAATGAAGTCTAATAGTAGACGCATTGTAATAAAGCAAGAACAAGAAAAAGAGGAGGAATGATAGAGTAGTATCAATACAATTAGTTATACTAAACACATATATATGTATAGCAAGGTTAAGTGCATGGCAGGACGAGGTTAAGAATGAGGTTAAGGTTTTATGGTTATTGTTCTGGTATTTTAAAAAACATTAGATGCCTTAGCTGACTAATTTTGTGTAGGTGCTTGTGGTTTGTGAAATGGAGAAGCCATTTAAAATGGTTTAGTCACATTTTAGCTTTAAACAAGTATTTAATTTTTACATATGCATGTAAAACCATGTTGTTTATTGGTATTTCCACTGAAAATTACTGTGATTCAGCTCTTCTGCATGCATTTCAGAAGTGTAAAGTGAATTTATGTTCCATAATCGGTAGAAAGTGTATTTCCCTGAAATCGAAGAAGTCATTTTTTATTATTATGGTGGATTCATCTAAGGTATAATACCATTTTCTGGTATGTTATATTTCTATAAAATCAGAATACAGTCTTACATAGTCCTTTGTATATGCTATATGCAAATATATTAAACAGTAATTTTTTTTTTCCATATTTCCCCTCTAGATTGTTTGTGAATGGTAGAATTCATCTTTCAGACTTTCATTTGCTTTGTATGTGCAAGTACACACTGTCAGATTTAAAAACTCTGCAGTCTCTGAGAATTGCTTTTATGAACAAAATAAAAATCTGAACTTGCATCCAATTTGATCATTTTTTTCCTCCAAATAAAATTTATAGTACGTTTTTGCAAGCACGCATATTTGGTTGATCAAAAACAAACAATATTATTCAGTGGCAGTTGGGTGTCTGTGCATGTGTTTCTCCCCACAAGTAACCTAGGCTAAAATCAACTTTATCCAGATGTTTTTTCCCCTAGTCTCCAAAAAAATTACTGTAAAAATGAACCCATATGAAAATGAGCTCTTGTATGTAAAATATTTTCCCACAGATTGCTGCTGCTGAATGTTTTTACTTAGCTTGCTGAAAATGGTATGTCTGCACAAATAATGAATGTGTGCTGCCGTCATATCCATTCTCACATTTTCCCACTTGAAAAATATGTGTACAGTATGGATGTGCTGTAGATTTGGAATTAAGTCCTCTCTTTTTGATTACAAAATATTCCACTGTTGGCTAGTAAAATATTTGCTGATAATTTGACCTGCTGCAATATATTGGAGTTCCATTAACAGTTTTTAAACATATAAATATGTCCGTTATCTATTTGTATGTGTACACAGGTATATAAACATTTAAAGAAATTTGGTATTTTGAATTTTATATATTTACATAATAATATTTAATAGATTGTTTGGCATATTTATCATAAAATGCTTTTGTTAATCCCTTGATGATAAAGAAAAACAAAAATCTAGCCTAAGGATGACTTGTGTTATAATTTTCTATAATAGCTGCTGCAAGACTATTATTCAGATATGAAAACTACTTATGGAGAAAAATTCACAAGTAAATAAGCTTATAAGATCAAATACTGATTTATACCAGCTGAGGTTCTGCTCTGTAGGACATTTTTCATTTCCTGAGTAGTCACAGACTGTTTTATACCCAAATAACTACATAATTAAAATAGCTCATAGTTCCCTATATAATATCTATTATTATATTAACAATACTGCTGTAATGATTTAAGAAACATAAAATTACATTCAGGGCTGTTTTCTTAAACCCTTCATAAATATTTTAGAAGTTAATTAGGGGACTACAGGTATGACTAGACCAAGATTTATTCATAATTAAAAATCAGGTATCACATGTCACCTCTTCTGCTAGAGAAAAACCTTTAATTGCCTGTAATTAGGCAATTGTCCCTATAGTTTACTAAAGCAGATTGAATTGGAATGAACTTGATAGAAAGACATGCTCATGGTAATAAGCTAAGTTTCCTGGATTGTCTTTGTTCAGTTGGTTTTTTTACATGTTGGTAGTAGAAATAGTAAAATATGCATGTCTCTCTTACTGATACATTAAATCACAGGAAGTACCTTTCTTTATAATTTGATGTTATTTGGCATCTGACCTTTATCTAATTCCTCATAACTTTTCTTGCCAATTATTTTGTCTTCTTTTACCATAATGTGAACACAAAGCTGTGCTCATGAATGACAATATATTCATTCAGTGGACCTAAGATATATTTTTCCAAAGTTGTAATTAGCATTTCACTTTTTACAATGTGGAAATGAAGCAAAGAAAAACAGATTTTTTGGAGCCCAAATACTTGGGGAAATTACTGATCAAAACAAACACTAGAAATGTTGCTTGGGTGTCTGACTCTGAGGTATGGTGTATGATGTCTGTGCATGGTCCAGAGGAGTTCCCAGAGGTACGACATTGGCTAAAATTTTTAAATCTGGATTCCTAAAGTCAGGTATTTGCATCTAAAGCAGATATAAGCATCTAAATATATATGGCCTAATTTCCTGGAGGATGAACATCCTATATTTTGCCTAACTCAGTGAGGACTTCGTATCCTGTTTGATAGTTAGGACATTGTTAGCTAAGTTTCTAGATCCTGCAAAGATTCACACAAGTGCTTTAGCTGACATGCTGACTCTGCCTTTGAAGTCACTGGAGTGCAAAATTAAGTTATTGCATAAGTTATTGCTGAGTTCAGGCCAAGATTCTGACTCTGGAATATTCTTGCCCTCATGCTTATTAAGTGCCTTTCTAATCAATATGATATTTCATTTCCATTAGAAATTCCCAGTTGCAAAACTAATTGGACTAGACTCGCCCTGTATCGTCAGGCATGCAGCTTTCTGGTCACAGCCCTGCTGAGCCGTGTCCCCCCGGACTTGGCTATAGTTTGCCAAACTCTGGCTTTCACAATATGTCTGCACCAGGCATGTCTGCTCCCTCAAAACAGTGATAAACAGGTTGTTTATAGCAAAGAATTAGTTATTAAAAAAAAACAAAAAAACCCAGTCTTTTCAGGTTCAAGTCTGTCTTTAGACTTCCTTTGGACTCCCTCCTCCTTCTCTCTCTTATATTTACATATATATGTATATGTATATGTATATACACACATATATACATATATATGTGCCCCTTTCTTGTGCCCCTCCTAATTCCTTTCAGCTCTTTATTGGTCATTTGGTCTCCAGGGTTTAGCACTTAGGACATTGGCAATGCCCTTGATTTGTCTTCTGGTTTTTCCCTTTGCCATTCATAGCTTTTGTGACTTAAGGTCTTTTTTTACTACAGTTCTTTAACACTGAAATGTATTTTGAAATTAGCCCAGACTGGATGTTCAGTGCACATTGTTGCCAGGAGCTTCAAAAGACCATATTGAATGTCACTGGTCATTTCTACTCCTATGTCTTTAAGTCTGCAATTTGTTCCCTCTGGAGACAGGTTTCTTGAAGCCTGCAGCTCACTGCTCTGTATTAGCGATGTGTGCCGCAACATCCGTATCTTCATTTGTCATGTTGCCTTCCAACTGGTACTTCTTATCACCTTCAGTAATACATGAATACTGAAAATTCTATTAAGGGGCAATTGTTAAATGGTAACGCTATCTTCTAACTGTGATTTTCATAAGTTTCTCAGAAAGTTATTAAATCTCAATAATTTAGATTAACTGTTATGGGTATGTCTTAGAAAGATTGAGAGAGACATTATCAGGTTCATTTTAAAGGGTTTCCAGCTACTTTCCCTACTCATACAGCCCAGTCTTGGAGTTTCTTAAGACCAATCTCAGCAGAAACAGAGGTTCTTAAGATGTCAGGATAGTGTATGTTATCTTTAAAGACACATGTCATGATATTGGTGAAATATATTACCTTGGCAACAAATTCTCTTTTAAGGGTAGGATACTTCTCAACCTAATTTTAGACATCTAAAAGGGGGGCATCCAATCTCAAGTGGTCATGTAGGCTCCATTTGTAGTCACTGCAGTGAGAGATACACACATATATGGGCAATAGCCTGGAGGCAATCCATTTCACCTGTTTTAGATAYTTGTTTTTTGGACGAAGTGCCCTCTGAAGGTTCATTGCTCCCTCCTGTGACAACAGATGCAGCCTCGGTGTCCAGCTTAGATTGGATGCTCAACTTTTCTATAGCTAAAATTAAGTGAAATTAACCCAAATTTAGATTTGCTGCATTTGTAGAACTGAAAAAATTTTATTGACAGCCTATTAGACAGTGTTCTGAACTAAGGTCCAGGGTCAAATTCTGTATTTCTCATTACACTTATGCAATTGTGGGCAAAATTTAACCTGCAGGTCCAAAGTTAACCTTAAGATTCTTAATTAGTCCTTCCCATAAATATTTGAAATTCAGATAAAACAAGTTATCGGTTCTAGATAATTAATAAAGCAAGGAAATGTGAGACATGGCCCAGTGTGTGTGTTGTATGTATACGTGTACACTGGCATATAATGTTACACACACACACACACACACTCGCACAGAGTCACAGCCCATTTTGCAGATACTGTTGTAGGTTAAATGTATGTGTGTGGTGTCACTAAAAGTAAATGTCTGGACAGCTTAATGGAAAGAAATGAGAGCCATAGAGCCATTAAACTTTACCAACCAAATATTAGTTTGCCTTAAACTCAATGAATACTGTTGATGGTCTTCCAGCACAACAAATTACAATCATAGAACACCTATAAAGAGCTAGTCTGGTCATGAATAAGTTGCCAGTGTTTTACGAACATCAAGATCAGTGAATGGTTATACATTAGCCTTTAAAAACATTTAAAGGCAGACTAACAAGAATCTGTGGACTAATATATGACTTACACATCTTATGTAGAACACCTGTGTTCTATTGTTCCTTAATTCTTTAGTAGTGTGGAGGTGAGGAAATAATTAAGGAAAACTGAAATAAAAATTTATTTAAGAAAAAGGAAAGCAACAAGCTAGTTTTGAATGGAAGTTTTGAAACCCTTAGACCATTGCTTCTGTCAGGTGTGACTGCCTACATTACAAGTAAGCCTGCATAGCAATTTGAGGGTCTTAGCCCAAAGTCGAGATTACCTTGGCAAACAAGCCTACGGGTACAATCTTCAGTGTTACCATAACCTACCACCCGGAGCAGGTAGGGCCCTGTGTGCCCAAGCACATCCTAATATGCCATAAGATGGCTTTGTGCAAGCTTTGTACATTTTGCACACCTTGCTTAAACACGCCCAGACAAAATGTCAACACGCTGCTTGCCATCCCTGTTGGCAGGGATGCTTTATGTATACAAGAGGCAAACAGAACTGCTCTGTGAGAGAAGTAGAGATACAGCCTCGGATACTGTATTTCTCAGCCTTCTTCCTAATGCTAGTCACAAGTGATGCAGCAGTCAGTACAATGGCTTCAACAGGAAAACCAGTAGCTCAGAGGCAAACCCCAAATTATAGCCAAAAGACAAGGTCCTGGGGAGATTTGCTGGGTCTGATGACTTTGTTCATCAGATCCTCTCAGCACAGCCCAGCCACAGCAAAGTTTGTCTTTGAACTTACTGCAAATCATCTATTGTTCACAAGCATAAAGGTGAAGTTAGTGTCTGCACAAACCAATTTGTGAAAGAGAGCTGACGGGTCTGTATCCATGCACACTGTCCTCCCAAATTGTACCTCTGCAGTGTTAAAATATTTGAGGTTTAGGGCTGTTAAGGCTAATGATGCTGCTGAGATTCCAGACAAGACAGATATATTTTTAGTACTCCCTTAACTTTATGAATACCTGACCACATGCTTTGGATCCTGTTTTCTGAGGTATTTCAATACTTTAATAAATTAGAACGGACTAATTTTAATTTTATTAGAAGTATGTATAAATACATATACACATATATTTACTATGTAACACACATGCACCCATACATATACTGACTATATGCACATTATTCATAGATCCAGCTGGAGTGAAAATCCTCATATAAAGAGCAAGTCATTGTCATTTAGAGTACCATTATTCCAATGCTTTGACTTTTGTCTTGTATTTGATAGTAATTTAATAGATTTCAGTGCAAAAGAAATAATGAATTTCTCAGTGCCCATCTGATTTGCTGTTTCTTTATATGAGCCATATTCCACTTAATGAGAAGATTTCTATGATATGATCAACCATAACACCTCTTTCATTAGTATGATGTTTATTGAAATGCAACATATAACACATGGATATTGGTGCAGTATTTGTTTTTCCATTTCCCCAGCAAAAGTGCACAGTGACTTTGCATAGTGGTTTTAAATGAGGACAAAAACATGGTACAATTCTGTAAGTCGTGATTCTGTCTTTTATCAGAAACCAAGGTATGAAAGAGTAACTCAGCTTTCAAAGAGTCTCTGCAATCTGTAGGACAGTATAAAAAGGCAGTGATAGTAATTAGCCTTTTTAAATAATTCTTCATATCCTTAAGCACATTATGGAAATTTATAGTATACATCGATGTCTGTGTGTGTGTGAGGGGAGAGATGTGCATGTATGTGCATGTATGAGTGTGTGAGAGAGAGAAAGAGAGGTTTCCAGCCATCTTTGCATGGCTGCATTTGTAACTGAAATGAAATGATGAAGCAATTTGTAGTGGTGTCAGTAACTCCTCAGGGGATGCTCACTGAATGCATGTCATTAGGTGCCACACAATTTGCTTGGCTTTTTGCTCACTCTGACATGAGTTCATGATTTATTCCTAAAGGTTATAACATTCTGCTGTTTAATCTTAGAAGTATTAATGCTTTGTTAATCTCAAATAATCCAAAATATTCTGCCCCTCTCTTCCTTCCCCCAGCTGCTCAGCAAACCAAAAATCCCTTTTTGCTGTTTGCCAGACTGTTCTTACTGTCTATTGACATGACTATATTAAGCAGTTATATATACCAGAGGAGAATAAGGTGGAGGGCAAAGCTCACTGCCAACTTAAATACTTTAACAATTCACCACAAAAAAGTAAAAGTAGTATGAGGAGACCAGGGGATCTGCTTCCGATTTGAATTGCCACATACACACAGACTTATTGTGCACAGAGTAGCTATTTGTCTAGTACTTTTGGATATCTGGACATTCAGTAATTACTACAAAACTAGGAGGAGTAGCTGATACACCAGAATGGCTGTGATGCCATTCAGAGGGACCTGGACAGGCTGGAGAGGTGGGCAGAGAGGAACCTCMTGAAGTTCARCAAAGGCAAGTGCAGGGTCCTGCACCTAGGGAGGAATAACCCCATGCACCAGTACAGGTTGGGGGTTGACCTGCTGGAAAGTAGCTCTGCGGAGAAGGACCTGGGAGTGCTGGTGGACTGCAGGCTAACCATGAGCCAGCAATGTGTCCTTGTGGTCAAGAAGATCAATGGTATCCTGGGGTGCATCAGGAAGAGTGTTGCCAGCAGGTCGAGGGAGGTGATCCTCCCCCTCTCCTTAGCCCTGGTGAGGCCACATCTGGAGTGCTGCGTCCAGTTCTGGGCTCCCCAGTACAAGAGGGATGTGGCGCTACTGAAGCAAGTCCAGCGAAGGGCTACAAAGATGATTAGGGGACTGGAGCATCTCTCTTAKGAGGAAAGGCTGAGAGAGCTGGCCCTCTTCAGCCTGGAGAAGAGACGGCTGAGAGGGGATCTTATCAGTGTATACAAATATCTGAAGGGAGGGTGTCAAGAGGATGGGACCAGACTCTTTTCAGTGGTGCCCAGCGACAGGACAAGAGGCAATGGGCACAAACTGRAACACAGGAAGTTCCATCTGAACATGAGGAAAAACTTCTTCACTGTGAGGGTGACAGAGCACTGGMACAGGTTGCCCAGAGAGGCTGTGGAGTTTCCTTCCCTGGAGATATTCAAAACCTGCCTGGACACAATCCTTGGAAACGTGTTCTAGGTGACCCTTCTTGAGCAGGGGTGTTGAACTAGATGATCTCCAGAGGTCCCTTCCAACATCAACTATTCGGTGATTCTGTGATGTGCTTAGACCTGCTTTGAGTGGGAGGTTGGTCTAGAGAGCTCTTGAGGCCCTTTCCAACCTATATGGTTGTGTGATGGCCTGATTCATTGACCAAGTCCCTTCAGCCCCATATCCCCCATGACCTTGCATCACTGGATGGGGATGCAGTTCCATGCAATATTCTTTACTTGAGAAAATGAGATTAACATATGGCAGAAGTAGCTATAGCCTAGGAGTTAGGCTATACATTAAATTCTCAAAGCAATGTGGAATGCAGGTCTCCTGTGTCCTATATGGTGCTTTAACTACTAGACTCTTGCATAAAAGGAGGGAACAATCTCCCTTCTTCTGGGATCTGACTCTTTGCTTCATTTGCTTTTTTATGCAGTGCCTCTAAATGAAGTTTTCTGCTCTCAATTGACCTAAACACTTTTTCTTTTTTTCATTTCATCAAGAAGAAACAAAACCTGTTTAATTTATTTCAGGCTGAGCCAACTTAAAAAAAAATGCTTTGGTTTGGCAGTTGCATGTGAATGATTCTAACTGCCCTAAGAAGGAATACAAAGTTCAGTGGCTTCCTTCCCAATCTATGGGCCAAGACAGTGGCCAGGAAGGATTGTTTTACAGCTTTAGAATCTGGCTCAGGGGCTGAATTTCCTTCCAGTTTATCCTCTGTTTCGTGCTCACATTACATCCAATCTTTACAATCTTTTTTTATAGAGACAAAAACATCCAGAAATATTTAAAAAGATGATTAAAGTACAAATCACCATTGGCAGCCTACTTAGCACTTAAATAGCAGTCTCCCCTCTTTGATTGTTTTATGCAGCAAAAAAACAAATACAGAGTAAATAAGACACAATTTCAAAGTGAATTCCAGACTTCAGTTGTTGCTGTTCATAAGCTGCCCAATAACACTCTAGAAAACTTTTAGCTTTTTTTTTCTGTGAAAAATTATAGAAATGCTAGTTCCAACATGAATATACACCAGAACTCAAAGAGCAACAACCAGCACTCTCCTTTCCTCCAACTTGCTTCAATAGCACCAGAAAAATACCAATGAGATTTTGTTACAGGTGAGCCACTATGAGAAGGACCTATAACAGGTCACATAAGACTAATGAAATATGTTTTTAAAAAAAGAATTAGAACCTGAATTAAAGCAGCAAAAAAAAGAATACTACATGGGCATGTGCTAGGCTAGGATGGGAGTTCAAGAGTCTCTGTTTCTTGTGACATCAACTGCCACAGAAGAAAGCCAAGCAACTCAAGTTCTGGCAGCTCAAGAACATTGATTTTACTTTTAAAAAAGCTGTAGTAAGGATGCAGTGAGCAGACCTCCTTTTGCRGAAGATGCCAAATATATGAGAGTATGTGGCTTCCCTCCCTGGGTATGAGTACTGGGCCCGAGGTGCACCTTCACTACTTCTGATTTGACCATGGGACCTGGTACAGTGGACCTAACTTAGCAGTAATATAGGTAATAAAGGCTTCAAGCTTGACACCGTAAGTGTCTGATTTTGGTGCAGACCAAACTGCTCAATGTCTGGGGAAGGAACTGATAGCAGGGAGGGCGGCTAAGTTATGGTGAAGACACCAGAATGTCTTGAAACAGCTGTGCATATTAGGATATCCTGAGATATCTGCATACATAACTACTATGAACTCCTTGGTGAGTCCTAGACACAAGTAAATCAGAGGAATTTTTTGGCAGGATTTGGCATTTCGAACTGAAGCAAACCTTCTGAAGAAGCTGTTTGCAATAGCAATAAAAGTGCTTTTTCCATGTTCTGAAGGAACAGAATTTTCAAACACTTCCATTCTTATGTCTGCCAATAAATATCTCCTTGGATAAGCAAACCACTTCTCATCAGTTTCCCCATTTGAAAAAGATACATAATGATACTTACCATCCTAGCAAATGTTTTTGAGATCTACACATGATAGGAATTTCATAAGTGGTGGTGTTGCATTGTGCAGTAGTATTGTTATCATTACAGATGAACATTTAATTATCCTGCTAAATTTTGGTATGGTGTTTAAGTAAAATATGTATTTGATAAACCAGAGCTAACTTTAAAAATAAAAGAAATTGAACAAAATGAAAAAATCCCTCCCTTTTATTTATTCATTTTACTTTAAGAATTTATGTTATTATAATCAAATTCCCCCCACTTCCTTCTGGGAGAAACCCACCTGAACATTCTTACTCATGAAGTGCCAGAGCCATTCTGACTGGAATATTTTCTGCGGACATGCTACCAGGGATGTCATAAGCTTTATTTTATGTTATTTTTGCTAAGGAGGCTATAATCCTGGAGACCTTCTAAGGGAAACTGCTGGGTTCTTTCCTCTTCCTGTCACATACCAGACTTGGGAGTATGAGCAAAATGTGTTCTTGTCTCTTTGCATCAGTTTACTCCACCACAAAGAGGACATCAGTGATGTGAGACTTAACTAATATGAAATATTTTGTTTATAATTATCTGTATTAAAAATGTATTTCTAAATTTTGTGTTTATGGTGATTAATTATTTAAAGAGGTATAAATATTTGTGTAGAATGACAAAACAATATGCTGTTTAGATGAGAAAAAGTATTTAACTTTGAAGGTACTGAACACTGTGCTGAGAATATAATCAGAATTAAAAAAATTGGAAAGATCTAGCTGCAGAGCACTTACGCATGTACCTGACCTTAGAAGTGTAAGCTTGTACTTCTGTGCTCTGCAGGACTGTGATCCTGGTGCTCAGCACCTTGCTAGATCAAGAGTTCAAGAAGTACAGATTACCATTTAATCCCTTCCTACTTGAGGACACCCTGTCCCAGCTGTGTCTGTACAACATGCTTTGCCTGGCCAAACATGGCCTGCTAAACAATTTCAGGCCCTGAAGACACTTGGCTGAACAACAAAAAACTCACACCTGCTTTTTCTTCATGGCCATAATGTACTTCCAAGCTGCCACTCTGGCGCCAGGGCTTCCTGCAGCCTATCTATCTGTCTTTGCATTTTCTCACTTCAGGGAAGGTGTTAACCAGACTCAGCGGGAGCTGCAGTGGGCTGCAGCCGTGGTACAGCCCAGGCTGGGCTGGAGGAGGCTGGGCTGCCAATCAGTCCTCTCTTTAAGCTACACTACCCTTGTTCAATAGAGGTAATGGGTCCAGTGGGCAAGTAATAGGTCCAGTGGGTCTATTACACATTTTTATTGAAAAGCAAAATAAATAGCCCTGTAAAACTCACACACTGCCGCAGGGCTGCAATAATTTATGCACCTCCTTACACCTTCTTTTTCCTTCTTTTTTTCTTTGTCTTTTCAGAGTTGCTTGAGTGAACTTTTCCAGCATGACAAGTAAGAGCTTTTGTAAATTCATCACTAATAGTTTGAATAAGGCAATATTTGAAAATACTGCATGTTGACATGTGGAGAACCATGGTTCTTTACTACTTGATTATACACATGTGTAGTACCAAAAGAGATCACATTTTACTCAGTCAAACTTGTTTAATAGAAAGGGCATAAAAATCAAAGTGTGTATACTCTCAGGTTTGCTTTCCAGAGAGAATGTGTTTTTCCACACAACTAAGGAAAGGGTAATTTACCATTTAAACAAGCTGGAGAAAAGGAGAACATTCTTTCCTAAACAGCAACAATTACGCATTTGGCAGCCAGTAGTAAAAGAAATCCTGCTTCCCTGCTTAGCCCATAGTAAATCTGTACCTGGGATTGATTAGAGAAMAACTGGAGAGGTGCTGCTTTTCTTTTCCAGGCCTACCAATGAATTTTCCTTTTCTTTTCTTTTTTTTGTCTATGAACATGTGTTTTACCAGTAGAATTAAGACTGTCCCATCTCCTTTGTGGTTGACTCCCGCTCTTTCTTCATTTGTGCAAGTATAGATTTCTTGTGAGTGGGAGGAGATAAGAAATCCCAATGTTACTGGAAAATTGGGATGGTGCATCAAGGGACATGATAAAGGAGATCCTGATGGGAATCCCTTGAGACCTGCAGAAAACCATGCCTTTTTGAGTATTATAAGAACAGTATTTTGTCTTTTTCTAGCCAGATCCAGACAGTGCAGCAGGACAAGAAAATGTTGCTCAATAAACATCTTTAACCCCTAAAATTAGCCTTGGACAAAATCCTAGTAATGTAAGCGTAACCATATTGGATCAGACCAAATGCCCCACTGTTCTGCTGTTCTGTCTCTGGAACCTGTTTCTTCACAAGAACATGGCTGAAACTCCACATTAAGCAGGTCTGGAATAACCTACCTTTATGAGGATGTCCCCTCCCCTCCCCCCCAGCTTAACCTCCATTAGTTAGAGGTAGTCCATTAGGTATATGCCCAAGAGCAAGAGAATTGATATATTTTCTGAAACTCTTAGTTGCCATTTATCCTTACCATTAAAAATTTGAATAGTCTTATTACAAGGTGACTGTTGTGGAGGATGATTTTATCTAAAGCAGCTGTTTCTCTTTTCTTTCTCAGGAGACCAAAGCAACAGGGAAAAAAATCATTTAAAAATAAATAAAAAAACCTTCCTAAATGCAGCAGAACACTTTAATTACAGCACTTGAGACAGAAATAGAGAAAAGAGGAAAAAACAATCTCTTTATGATTTTCTCTTTCCCCTGACCCCCACGATTCTCACTAACACCTGAAAAATTGGGAGACAATAATAATAATTTCAGATTGCAAAACAGTGTATAAAACTTTATAGAATACGTCCTGCTAGGATTAGTGCTCAGCTGGAAACTGAGAATGCCACATGGAAAATGCCATGACATAATACAAATGACTAAGGCACAAGAGTGAGGAAACTAAACAGAGATCCAGAACATGGGAAATAAAGAGAGAGCCCTGGGATTGAATCAAGCTAAGCTGTCTTGTGTGCTGTAGCTGGGTAGTGCTCATTCAGTTTGGAATAGACAGCTCATGGTTGAGAGCAGAATATTAGACTATCAAAACAGGTAGTGTTGAAAGCTGATTACCTAAGGTTAAACCAGAAAACAAAGATTAATAAAGCGTAAAGGAAATCTTTCTTTACAGTGTTATTTTTTTGAAGTGTTTCTTCTTCATAGTTAATGTTGTGCCTGTGAAATCTGCCAAAGCCAACTGTCCTGAAAATTGGCATCTCTTTTATTTGCAAAGCAGTCAGAGAATGGCTCTTAGTGAACTGGTTTCCTACCTGGCTCAGCCCAAAAGAACTACCTAGAGATATGAGAAGGATACAGGTTATTTTCAGCAGTCCTAAATTCTACCCCAGTCCTTTTGCCTAATGATTTCTCTGCGCGACCTCCTTGTTCAGGTCCTTTCTCTGGCTAATTGAATGGTCAGAAACCTTAGAGGCACTTTGCTTTCTCCACTGACAGGAAGCATGGTGGACTTGGGTAGAAATCAGGTTGGGTAAATCCAGCCCTGTGTCTCCACACTTAACCAGCCCAGAGAGTCTCCAATAGGTAGTTTTGAGGTAGACAGCAGCGTAATGCAGACTTTTGTCTGTCAGGACCTGGACTTGGACTGTCAGTACATTTATTCATGACCACTGAGTAAGCAATCTGATTATCTGTTGTGATTCTGTATGGGTCAGATTTCTTTATATATGGAATAACTTATGGAACCACTACTTGAGGAACACTAATGACATTTTAGTGATCGCAATGCTATAGGCAGCTAGAAGGAAGTCCCCTAAGAACAGAAGACTTATAGATGAACTGAAAATTTTCAGGCCCAGTGTCTGGATTTAAGTTAATTTTTATGCTGCTGTTAGAGACAGCTTGGAGTTTCTCTAAAGAATAAGCAAAGATATTGTCCTTTTACCCTCCCAGGAGCGTAATCTTAAAAAAAATGTCTTCACTGTTTTTCTAGTGGCTATAGCCTCCCATCACATTGTGTTACCCTGTATAGTGAGGACATCTGGGGGGGATTCAACCCTCTGGCTCCAAGTGAAATTGGTACTGGTTGTCTCTTGCCTTCCAGTCTTAAAAACACTTGACAATTTGACATTCTCACTGCTAAGTAGAACTGACAGAGGCTCATCAACAATCGGACATTGTTATCAGCCCTGGCAGAAATCATACCAACAGCCTTATGTGAAGTGATGACTTGCATTTACTTCCAGCAGGATAAATGCAATTGGGTGTCAAGTGTTCCCAGTGTATGACTAGGGAACAATGAGGAAGTTACTTAAAGAACTTGTGTTCTTCCTGCTTCCATCTCAGTCATCTCGGAAGTAGATTGCAAATTGTTTAAATCTTAAAATGCTGCAGAATAAATGTCTTGTTATTATGCTGTAGTTTGATATGGCTTGGAAAAAAACTAATATGCTCCAATGATTGTTTTCAGATGTTGGTCTTTATCAGGCCCAAGATGCTGGGCAAAAGATGAAGGCAAATTGTTAGGGCCACTGTGCTTGCCAATAATTCTTTCTTTCTTCCTTCCTTTCTTCCTTTCTTCTTCCCTTCTTCCTTTTTGTTGGAATCTGGTTGTATTAATGAGACCGTTTGCACAATGCACACTGCACTGACCTTTCACGTCTAGGACAGGCATATGAATCCTGCCTCAGCCAGAGTGATGGAAAGCAATTCGGATCTGAAGGCTATAAAAGGTAAAGCTGAAATGAATTCTGACAAGTCGTAGCTGAATTCTTCTTGCACAGAAACAGCCATTCCTTTCCCCCTATCCCTGCCGCCCTTCTCTTTTTAAATGGTCCAAAATTGGCTGTTTAATATCTGTGAGCTCCAGAACCTGAGACTGTCGATATGGAAGGGTTTTATTGATGCCAGCTGAAGGTGCTCTCTTCAGGAGAATGGAGGTGTGTTGACAGTCCAT
The DNA here is from genome assembly GCF_003343035.1 of Apteryx rowi. Classification (NCBI taxonomy): domain Eukaryota; kingdom Metazoa; phylum Chordata; class Aves; order Apterygiformes; family Apterygidae; genus Apteryx; species Apteryx rowi. The sequence continues at coordinate 310,179 of NW_020449508.1, read as the reverse complement.
GAGTGACATTCAAGTCCTGCATCCGACAGTGACCTTGGAAAAAAAATGTATGAAGAAATTAATGGAAGAATTTCAAAAGGGTTAGGTTTCCACCCCGTCATCTTATTTCATGATACTCACTTAATAAATAAAGAGATAGATTAAATATTTTCCTCTCACTACCCTGTCGTTGTGCAGACCTGTTGACAAAAATGACTAATGTGACATTTGACTAGAAAATGCTGAATGAAAGTGGGGCCCACTGTACTTAAAAAGAATCATTATCGTACTGCATAAAATAAAACACTGTAAAAACCTTACCGTAGCTAGGGAAGGATTTACCTCTTCCTCTCTCCTAGCAGGAGGTTTTGTTGTTGCTGCTTTCAAGTCCTTGCTTACAGTGCATTTTTTATATGAGTAGATTACAAGACATCTCAATAAGAGGAAATAAGAGTCAAAAGACTCTCCTGAGGAAGAAACCATCCACTTATTGTTTTTCTGAATATAAACAGCAGCAAAGGCAGTGGGAAGGAAAGAAGGGATTCAGCCTTCTTTCCACATTTGTTTTTTCCCATGGCTATAAATCCCATTGGAGTCCTGCAGGCTGGGGACCTGCTTAGGCTGACTCTGCAGTCCTGGAAACTCAGAACCAGTAAGTTCTTCTTCATTTCCTCAGCATCTATCAGGAGAAGCTCCAGCTATGCAAACCCAAATAAACAGCTGAGGGAGCACCTAACTGTTACCCACATTATCCTTTATTTTCTCTTGTTTTTTAGCTGTATGGTGCTGTAGGAAACACCTGCACAGAGCTCTGGTCTCTTTCTACCCAGCTGACTTTTTTCAACTGCGCACTGGCTTGGGGGTCAGCCCTTGCAAGCAGGTGTTTTCCCTCAGAATAACTTTCTTGTCTGAATCCAAGTGGATCACAAGGCCCGAACTTCACTGCAGGAGGTCACAGGTCAAACACGGCAGCACAGGGTCCCCTGAGTACTGTGCTTACCAGGTGTTTAATATTATCAGAGGTTATTTGCTGAAACTGTGATAGAGTGTTCTCAGCGATTCAAAATAAATTTAACGAGAACAGTTTTAAAAGCCCCCACATTAGAGGATGTCTGTTCAATGGACAGAGAGGTTAAAGTTAATTCAGTTAGGCATGTGTACTTTCTCCAAAAAGGAACATATGCACTCARTGGCTTGGCCCCATTTGTTGCAATTTTGGATCTCATTTCCATTTGCAAGAAAGATAACTGCTTGCATATGGAAGCAATAAATAAGAGAAGTCATTAAAATTTCTCTAATTTAGAGGGAAAAAAAAGAAAAGTCTTAACGAAGTAATATCTTTGCCAGGGCAGACAGAAATGTAAATTAGAGATTGGAAGGAAACCTATTAAAGGAATTGCTATGTTACTAGTCTGTTTTAATCTAATGAATTTATGAATTGCCACTTGTTAGGTCACAGACTTTGTTAATTTTCTATGTGTTTAGTTAACCAGGAAAAGTGTGGGCCAGGAGGGATGGGTGAAGGGAAAATGCTTGTGAACAATGAACCTTAGCAAATATTTTTGTACAATGAATTAAGGCTATTAAGTTCAAAATTTTGAATAAAAACAGCTATATTTAGAAAATCCAAGAAGAGAAAGATTGGTCTGCACATCTACAAAACAGGATAATACACATTTCTAAAATTTATTCTATGCTTAGTTTTGTCACTTTCATGAACTTACACCCTTTACATGTTAACAAGTTGTGATATTTACTGAATAATTTTACTTAAAAGGAGAAAAATTCTAAGAAAACTGTTTATGGTGCCAATTTACTAGTCACATGTCCATGGGCAATACTGTCAAAAGTTGTAGCTAATCCAGTACCTCTTGGGCTTTCTTTGCTCCAAAGCCTGAAGAAAAATTTTAATTCTCTCTTTTTCTATGGATCACAGAAGCTACAAATGTGATGCTTCATCTTAGTTCCTCTTTTACTGCTGGTTAGGAGGATTCCAGCTGCTGCTCGAGTGCACTAGAAAATGTTCATCTGTGAACTCACTTCTATGAATGGTGAAGTGGGATTCTCAAATATCTCAGTACCCAAATGTAGGAATTTTTTCTAGGTCTTTTTGAAAAGGCAGCCTTTATTACTGAGGATGTGGCAGAGGAGAGTAAGCACCAAAAATAAAAGAACAAGCAAAGAAAAATAAAGTCTTGTTATGTTTTATACAAGTATTCAACAATGGTTGGCCGGCTGGTGCTCTCTACAGTAGATAGCATTTTACAATCCTGTGCTATCAAATAATCAGAAAATGTCATTACATTTTCTGGACTGGTCCTAATTTGTCATTCAGTGCAGGCCTGTCCATGGTATCCTATCCTGACATACAGTGAATGAATGATGCCAATTCAGTGGCTATTTGTAGTACTATGATTTAGGGATAACAATTCTAAGAACTATGTCAGCAACTCCTCCCTCAGCATTCAGCAGACACGCAAATAAGTGAGTAGCATTGACCTACTGACATCAAACCAGATAACTATGATTTCCTTTATTTATGCAAACAATCAGATTTTAAAAGTAATTTCTGAATGGGCTGGATTCTTAGATGTTAATGAAAAATATTCCAATACCAACCTTTTGGGACACAAAGTGGTGACTTTCTCATTTTGTTTATATGGGTGGAGGAACCTGTAATAGTATTCCCTCTGAATGGGCCAACCAGTAGAGATACAAAATAAGAGGTATACACACACACACACACACACACACAAACAGATGTACGCTCACAAATTCCAGCTAAACTCTGATGAATTTCAATAAACTCCCTGTTGCACTTTGCTTCAGTGTAAATCTGTGCTTCTGTGTGATGCTTCTGGCTCCACTTAGAACTCTCAAGTAAAAAAAAATACCAAAACAAAGGCTGTTTTTGTTGCATATCTGGCATAAAAGGAAACAGAAATGAATAGAAATCTAACTAAAAAGTCTGTTCTCAGGAGGCCCATGTCTGCATTCTTGAGGGTTCAGATCGTCTGGATAAACTTTGTATAAGTATCTGAACTTTTTGGTAGGTCTCCAAATTGAACCTCTGAACCTTCTGAGGCTCATAGACAGCTAGCCACTTTTGTGCTGCTGTGGGGTTGGGCTCAGTTTGCTTTCTCATGCCCTTGACAGTGAAAATATTTACCAGGTAGTTAGTAGAATCCAGTTAGAGATGTCATGAGCCTGTCTTTTGGGTTTCACTGGCCACTACAAGGGAAAAGTATTTGCTAATGAATTAGATTCATCACTGAAGGATGAAATAAGAGTTGTTTTGTGGTTCAGATACAGGCCTAAGCCTAAGAAGATCTAGACTCTGTTCCAGGTCCTGCTACTGAGTGTATGTGATTTAAATAAGCCACTCTGAACCTCAGGACTGCATAGTTACATGGAGATGTCTATGTTACAAGAATAAACCTGTTATTTGTCAGATCACATGGAAGTGAGCACATCAGAAAGCCTGGAAATGTACTAAGTAATTCCAGAAGAATGAGTAGACTAGTGTGGTTTTAGTTGACTAGTCCCAGGTAAAATCCATGAAGGAAATTCTTAGGAAACCTAATGGACTTCAGTTACTAATTTGTTTGGTGCTCAGTAATATTTAAAACAGCTTGGATTTTAAACCACATGAAAAATATGCCACCCTGCTGTTCCCACAGGCGTGAGCCAACAACTCAAGAAAGTACACCCACCTCCTGTGCCAGTAATACATTTATTATTTATGTTTTCAATTACATTTCCATACCAACCTCCATGTGTAAAACTGAAAAATTTAAGCGTACACCCCCAAAGAATTATCCATGTTTTTCTTACAACAGGCACTGAATCTTTGAAAAGGACACCGTTCCCCTTGGCCTAAGTGGCATAATTCCCAATAAAATTTATCTGAGCAGGATTAGATCTGAGAGTCTTTTTCTCCTCCTCAAAATGAGCACGCTCAAGAAAAAAGCTTATGAAAGTGTCAGATCCTCAGCTGGTGCTGCAGTGGTTATTGAGCAGCTTAGGGCATATGACTGTTAACACCAGCACAGGAGCCAGTGCAGTATCCTGGAAATGAACTAAATAAGACTGTGTTTAAACAGGAAAGGATGTGTCTTAGAATAGGGGCCTCTGTTAAAAATGTTGTGGGCTTTGATGACACTGCAAGATTTCGGTGACCAAATACTGAAAATTTGGTGTCCAGCTCACTCTTGTAACTTTGAAGACACTATTCACATCATCTAAATATAAAGACTTACTTTCACTGCCCTAGATGATCTTAAATCAGATGATTTCTAAGGAATCTGGGCCAAAGGCACAACTTAAAAGCCTTTGTGGTCTTTCATATCATGTCCTAAAAATATTTGTGGAATATTATGAAAGATATCAGAATATCTTGCTTTTTCTCATTTGGACTTCAGGATCAGTGACCCTCCAGTATTTAAGTTTTAAAGGTCAGATCTATCTATTGTAAGTAAGAAGCAGTTTAATGCATTAGTTGGATTTCAGGCACTGAACTCAGCAAAACCCATTATTCATCACCTATCCTCCTACACTGAAAGTAACATATTTTCCATATATTTAATATAGGAAAACATGTGTTGCACATATGCTAAAGTACATGTGACATTATGCAGATACATTTAAAATATTGCAAGATTACTTTGTGTTTCTGTTCTGCTTTAATGTATTTCATGGCACAGTGCAGATTATAAAATGTATGAACATATCACAATTCTAGTGTCATGCTATATGTTTTAAGCAACACGAACACTGAGCACTTTTGTACTGTTTTATGATGTATACTAACTGATCATGTCTTTTCCATTTGTTGGCTCTCCAGTACCCTACAAAAGATATGAGGGTTATATATCTTTTTTCCATATGGATGATTGCTAATCTAATACAAGGTTTCTGTGATGCAATACATTAGTCTTAGTACAGGAAAGAAAAGAAAAAAAAAACACTGGGAGGCTGGTAGTGCAAAAAGGTAAGGGACAGGAGAAATTCCTTTTCACACATTTGTGGTAAAGGAGTAAATGAAAAGTCCTTTGGAGGTTTGCTTGAATCAGTGCTGTTTACAGAGCTCTGGGCACTTGCTATCTGTTTGATTTCTTATTTAAGCATAGCTTTTACAAATAGGAACACTGTAAAGTCACGGGATTCCAAGCGTCAGTTAAAATAATAACCCCCCCCCCCAACTTGGATACCCAATATGGGTGGTCAGCAACTATGTCAAAGAGGATTGAGTGAGCAATGTATTGAGCACCATTGATTGTATTGTTAATCCCCTTCGACCACAGTGTGAGTGCAGACACCTACCTCACTTAGAGACACCAGCATTTAGATATCTATGCTTTCAAATGGAATCCCACCCCAATTCCCCATCCTTTTCCCCTCTGCTGTCAGTGGGGTTCTTTTACGGCACAAGAATTCACCTATCTTCATGTTGCTGTGCAAGTTTGGCCACAAGGTTTGATCCCGAAAAACACTGGCATTCTGGTCATGATCACAAGGATAATTTAAGTACAAACTTAACTTTAAGTGTCTGAAATCACTAGGATTGTTCAGCACCTTGCAGGAGTGAGTCTGTAAAGCTGTTTGTCTTCTTTCATTTACAAAGTGCCAGGCCTATTTCCAGTATCACATAAATGAGATATGACAAAAATAATCTTATGTCAACAGAACTGGTTCAGAGACTAGAGAGTTTAGTTCAGAGTTTAGTTCAAGAAAACTTATTTTCCATCTTCAGTCACTGAAGGAGGCGTTTCTGATTGTCTGGGACAGATCATTAATAAATTGCCCCCAACACATTAAAAAGCACTACTCACTTGTTCCTCTCTTTATACATACAACTTCCAGTGTTATTTTATGTTTCAGTGTTACATAATAGCATTAATAGCCTTCTCTGCAATTTTTTTCTTTGTCATTCGTTAGCAACTGTCCTCCATAAAGATTGCTGTACATATTTATGTGTCTTTTCCTGGACCCATTTGCTGTCAGTTGATCTCACATTCTGAGCATATATAATGACTCATTTATTAGCTCTGGGGTCTCCTTATTTGCATGGATTACTTGTATCAATATTATTAGCCTTGAACAACCCTGGTAGTCCTGTTTATGGCCATGAGCTTTTAATTTGTAAGCTCAATTCTTATCAATGTTCAACTGTCAAGTTTTCAGTCAGCTCTAATTAGAGTCTCTCATTAAAAAAAAAGACAACAACAAAAAAAGCCAACAATAGTGGCATATTCTTACTGGCCAGTTTCTTCTTTGTCACATGCTCAGATAAAAATTACAGTGTCATTCAGACTTGAACATTTTATGATGTTTGAAATGCTTCTAAATTTGAATTACATATCTGAAAATTATTAATGACATTCTTGGCATTCCATTAATGTTATTTATTATTTATTGTGTGTGAGACGGAACTGCCTAGAGGCCTTTGCAAAGGATCAGGAGCCCATTGAGCTAATCTCTTGCTAGGCACATCAATCCAGATGGATGAGCAAATGCAAGAGCACATGGCAAACAGCAAAACCTGTTTGTCAGCTCAGAATTCTAGTCTACGAAATAAAACCATAGCGCAGAGTCAGTCGTACAGTTAATACTAACTGGTACCTTGGGCAGTTGTCACAGCTGAAGGGACAAACACTGAAAAAAATCACTCTGGTTTCAGACTTATTTACTATGAACTGCTTCATCTGTTCTCCGGCCTGAATATTCACGTTTCCTAAAACTGGCTCAGGATAGGAGGGAGTGCCTGGTTCCCTTCTGAACCCATGGTATGGGATCAAAGGGTGGCTAAAGAGCATACCCAGCCTGGGAAACAAGAAAGTGGTTCTTTGTCCCTTATTATCATCTTAAAGACTCTTTAACTCTGATGAATTGGGATACTAGTCATTGTGCTGTGTTGTGCTCATTTTGTGTATAAAGTGGTAGAATTCTGTTTCAAATTCTTCAGTCACATTTTTTTTAATGACCTATACATTTACTCTGTAAAACGATGCTTCTTTATAAAAGATGATGCACCTCCACCACAATTGTTTGAATCAAGCAGTTCAATCATTTTTCTTCAAGTTTCTGGGTGCCTGTTTACCCTTAAAAATAAAAGAAGCTACATTTTGAAATGTAAATCATTTGAAAAGAAAAGACAAAACACATATTCTACGAATGGTACACTGTGCATATGCCCAACACTAATGTTGTAATAAGGCTTAGCATTTATGGAAGAGAAGTTTGTCTGGTGCACTTTGCTCTCCTCCTCCTCCTTAATGGTGGTTCTGTACAGCGCTGTCATTTCTGACTCTCCAGAGCTCATCTGTTTATACCTGATTCATAAGAGCACTGTGTGGACTTTACACCAGAATATGGGATTGCAATTCTTAAGCTTCAGACAAGAATTTACTTTTTAACAGGAAATTATTATGTTATTTCACAGATTTTCTATGAAATAGGTGGCATTAAAATAACTCTTCAGGTCTCAATGATCACAAACTCCTTCCATGTGCCATCAGTCATATCTTCACTGATATTTCCACTTCTTAACTGTCCTTTTCTATTTCCTCTCTCTGCTCCATCATRAGGAAAAGGGCCTAGTGGTTAGGGCCTACTGAGGGATTTGGAAGAGCTGGATTCAATGATTTGTTCTGTTACAAGTTTCTTGTGTGGACCTGGGGCACTTATACAGTCTTTCTTAGACTTTTTCTCCTGTATATTTTATGAAGACATTGTTGACTTCCTGTGGGGCTGTGAGGCTTCATGAACTTGATACAGATAGGTGGTTTCTGCTTTTCTTCTCCTGGTCCCACATCAGCTTTTTAGCTATATCTGCTCCATAAGGTCAGGGCAGAGAGTGGGTGATGAAATATGTCAAGAGCTCAACAGCATAAGCAGGGCTGCTGTGTGAAGCTCCTGCACAATCACAGTGCTTTATTAACCATAACAATTTCTTCCTTTAGATTGCTCATGCTCAAAGGCCTCTGAAAGCAGCCCAGAAAATGCAAATGAAATCAGGAAATTTCCAAACGGCAACAAGACCCAATAGTCAAATAAAATAAATGAGCTGGCCTAGGAAATCCTTGTAACTTGCCACCCAACAACAGTAAACCAACCGTACAACATGCGAACTAGAAAGGAAACAAAGAAGTCTTTTAATTATTTACAGTAGGCTTATTGTGGCTAAGTAAACATTGGCCAAGGACTTATAAAGTTAACTTCAGTAAAGTGGGCTTATGCAGTAGTATATTGCCTGTACATTTCATACACATCTTTTTTTAAAGGGTTCCAGTATAGCATAAATAAAATGTATCTCCCAGCAGCAAGGCTGTTAACTTGGGGGCTGGTTTTCCACTTATCAATTTTGCAAACTGTAATAATTTTATAATTAGCTAAACTGATCATCAGCTTTCTTCTTAAAGAGAGTAATCGGGCAGCTTTAAAGCCAGAAAAAAAGTGTGCTGACACGAGAAAGCCTCCTATGGTGGGGACAGTGTAGTCTCACTGCACCCAGCGGTTTCTTGTATCTCATGGTCTCTGCCCCCAGGTGGCTACCCATAAGGTCACGTTGTTGGGTCTTTGCCTCCACTCAGGAATGGCTTGGGGAGCGTGCCCCATCCTGGGATGAGGTGCATGTAGGAACTAATGTTTCTGGCGTGCTGGGTGTGCCAGACTGTGGGAATGATGGGAAAGACCATGTATGTGTGCCTAGTGGAGCTCGGATAGAGACCAGGTGGGGAGACAGCCTCCAGGGGGTGGTTGGGCTCTCCATGACGGAGCGGGAGGGCAGAGCTACCCATCCAGGTACCTTTTTTCTGTTTGGTCATTGATTGAGACAAGTCCAAATCAATATGGCAGTCCTGCCCAGCAGCAGTCCACATCTAATACAGAGATTGCTGTAAACAAGCAAGTGAGGAAAATAGGAATTTCAGATGCAAATACTCATTTGTTTAAAAAAAAMCCCAACACAGTGAAACAAAAGCTTAAGCAGATTTGCATGTAGCGGAACTTATGAAGCCTGATTTTTTTTTCATGCGTATTTAAGTTTGGTGTCCCTTGACTACCTCAGTATCATTTCTGACTTCATCCTGTTCCTGCACTCTTTCTTGTTTACTCCCTCTCCCTTACCCTCTCCCCTCACAGCTCCTTCTGTGTCTTTAATCACCAGTTGGGCGTGCAGAGTGCTGTAGCCAGCCACCAGCCGCTGGTGTGCTGACTGGCTAACTGGTCGTCATGTGCCAGCTGGCCTGTGGCAAGAAATGCCACGTGATGGACAGCTGTCGAGCTCCCATCAATGCCTTTCCTTCAGCGACATTTTGCTTTAGCTCTCTCTCCTTTACCCCGCCTTCAGTTCTCATGGGATTTTATTATCTCTGAAACTTCAACTGCTTGTTGAGTTTGGTTGAAGTTGACTAAAAGATTCAAAAGGTATTAGAAGGAGATTGACAGGCAGAAAGGCATAAACCTTTAGGAAACCAGGTTACAACTAAAAGGGAACTCATAAAATAAAATGTATGCACTCAACCAGTGACTGAGATTATAGCTAAGTAAAATATATTGCATCAACTAAGTACTTAAAAAATGAACAAACTGGCTAACAAAACAGCAGCAAAGCCTACCTGAGTTTTAAAGAAAGTCCTTCCCATTGGTGCTAATAGATGACTTTCATAACAAAGGCTACAGCCCAAGTAAGTCAAGGTATTTCAGAGCATTTGGTGATCAAGTGCCAGAGAATGGCTGGCCAAGGTCTGATCCTTCCAAACTTTGTAGGGCAAGATGGGCCTGTGATTGTGATGTTGCTGCATATTTGGATTTGGTTTTGGCCAGAGTTTTAGCAAGAAGCAAAGAGTGATATCACTCAACACCTTCCTTATTATTTTAATGTATGAGACATAACAGTGCCACTAGTGCTGTCTATAAATATTTCTATCTTCACTTTTCATAAATGGGTGTATTTTGATTTTTACTGTAAATAACATGTTATTCTGGCCACATTGATCTTTCCCATAAGTCCTTTAATAGACTCTGCCTTCTTTTATATTACAGTATTCAGCCTTAAGTTTGAAGTTCTTTACTGACTTCCAGTCCTTAGTTGCTTATTGATTTCCCATTCAGTCTTACACATGTCCAGGTCTCCTTCTGGTTACATCTTCTGCATTTCCTAAATAACTGCGGGGTTTTTCCAGTGACTTTGGGTGCAATGTATAAATAAGTGTTTACCTAGTGTTCAGTTGAGCAGAATACGAGTTGTAGACCTATTCCTGATTTCGTGTCTCCTAAGTTTAAAGTTACAGTCTGCAATATAACAGGATGACGACAACAGTATGTTTGCTCCCTCCTTAGCCTAGCAGTTAAGAAACTATGAAAAATTCAAGCAAAACTTAAAAGTATTGCTTCACCCTGCTATGCATGGCTTTCATAGACAGCATCTGGCCTGTTATGTGGACAGTTATCACAGGAGACAGGGCATAATGCATTGCAAATCAGAAACTCAGCATTATGTAACAATCTAAAAAATATGCAAGTATGGTTTGAATGAAATACCACTCCTGAGCTACCAAACAGATAGGCAGCCAGAAAAGTAATTACAAATACAGATAGAAAGGAAAAAAGAGACACTAGGGAAACGTCTCACAATATTTTCTGGTAATCAGTCAGTAGTTTGTTGTCCTTAACAAGGGTCAGAAAAAAAATCCTACAGGTTAAATTCTTCTGGGCTTTATGTTATTTTTTAATAAAAAATAATTTATACAAAGCCCCACAGGAAAAAAGTCAACAATGTAGTTACCTTTCAATATATTCAAATGATAATTGTTATCTGGAGCACAGGATACACCAGATGGTATCACTCCAGTAGTTTGTCTCCTTTCCAGTTGCAGGCTATATAAGATACTGATCATAGGAAGCTGTCCTAACACCCAGCAGAGAGTTTACCAAAGACACTTTTACCCCTCTTATATAACCTTTCTCTTAACTAACATGTAGTATCATTTTCATTGGGTTTATTTAGCATTGCTTTCACAAGAAAGAGGGGAGCAATAATTTCAAAAAATTGGCCACATAAGGGGAAAAAAATTAAAGTATGACTTTGCAGAATCCATTGACTTTATTGCAAGGGAATTTGATGTAGAAATGCACTTTTGATCATATGTATCTCATCCTTGCTATACTTTTACAGACTTAATGAGCTACAGACAAGCCCCAAGATGAGCATTATTTCAGGGAGAAAATGGTCAAAGGGATTTCTTTTTTTTTTTTAATGCCATTTTAATTTCAATGTAATTTTTTTCTTCTGAATCACTGTTTTTTTCCAAGGTGGTTGAGTGGCAGAAAAGACATTTTTCTGTCCCAGTCAATATGTTTTATTCAGTAATTTCCAGTAGTGACAAAAATTGATTATATGAGAAGGAACTTTAAATGAATAAACAAGCAAACAAACAAAAAAGTATTGCATTCTTCCGTATTTCTTACTATTCAATGTGGAATATTTTGGTGTAATTATCTTGGTATGTGTTTGCTTTGAGTCAGGACAAAATACCACTGATAATCTGATATTTTTTAAAGATATAATTATTTTATTTAAAAAACTAGAAAGTCGCTTGCAAGGTTGAGGATGTATTTACATAAATACAAGATAATTTAATTAAGTAAGTTAATGTTGGAGAAATAAAAGTTTTCACTTGAAAATTTATGCATTTATGCAAAACTCACATTCTGCTTGAGTATCCAGTTAAGCCTTTAATTATTATCCTATGGCTACAGTCTTTGAATTTACAAACTGAGTTTGGCTTTCAGTGCCAGACCATAGGCAGGACCTAAAAATGGGAGTCTTATGTCATTTTAGGATCTGGAGATCTCACCTGACCTCTGGCTGCTAAGATAGGTCTCTGTCAGTTCTTTGTCTACTGGTTTCCTTCCTACTCTGGGCAGAGGTTGGGAACTCAGATCCCATTTCTCAGAAACACCTGTTGTGGACRATAGGCACAATTCTGAAGATCTAAGCTATTCTTCTCTCCTTGATGTTTCTTACTTGCTAATTTAGTCGCTCCCGTCTCTCTCCTCCTGAGACCTGTGAATCCCTTTCAGAAATGCTGAGACCTATCCAGACAGTCTGGCTGGCAGGTGAGCAACTGGATGTTAAGAATTCTGCTCTCAGAGAAGGAGCCTAAAGGGACGTGCCAAAGCTCAGCACTCTTGTTGTGGGTTATTTTTTCATGTGGAGTTAAGTGACTGTCTTACAGTCACCGTTGAAACCCACATGAAACTCAGAAAACCAGTTCTTTCTTCTTGAGAGAGAAGACTCTGCTTTCTCTGTTTCTCCTGTCTGACTGCGTCTTCATCTTCCCACCTTTTGTATAGACTACTTGGAAATACTATAGACAAAAAGTTAAATAATATAAATGGTATACAACTTACCCTATGGATAGATTTTCTTTTTCCTACCTACTTTATAGTAGTGCCTGGGGCATACGACAACAGACCCTCTTCTTTGCTAGTGATTTATGGACAGCATTAGATCACTAGCATATTTCCAGTTCATCCCTTCACTCTGTGCTCATGTCCACTGGCAAAGATTTATTTCCCTTTCATGATTTTGCCCAATGGGAATTAAGAAAGCTGGAGATCTAAATCTCAGCACCAGAATCATGCAAACAGTCATCTTCCCTGTCCTATCTCCTTAAACTCATACTGCATATGAAAAAGAAAGGAAGCAAAGGGAAGGGAAGGGAAGGGAAGGGAAAAGACCGAAGAGCAGAGCAGAGAAGAGAGCTCTCCTCTCACACTGACCTGTTTTGTCAGCTAAGCACATGCATTGTAAATGATAGTTTATCCTAACTAGCCAAACACTAGTTCTCATATCCGCTTATGGTTTCATTCCTGCATGCCTTTTATCTAGTTCCATCATTTTAGAAGAACTAACACAGGCTGAAGGATACGAGTCTGTAAAACCTTCCAGTTGGCTCCAAGTGCATTTCCTAACTGGTGTTATGTTATTTTTCTATAGCGTCTGGATCTCAGGCAAACATTTAAGCTTGGCTTTAGGTTTATGCCAGGAAAAGTATTGGCTCCAATATCAAGTTTAAAGACACATCACTTTCCCCTTTCCCTTTCTCCTCTCTTCCTAAAACTAAAACAATAAACTCCTAATAAAATGGGGTGTTATGTTAGTTCTTCAGAAATAATATTGTACTAGGGGAAAAAACAGTTTGCAGCTGGGCATTAAATTTGGCTGTAAAGAAGACTGCTCACTCCTAAATTTGCTACCAGCTATCTGGCTGTCTGAAGAGAGGACAGATAACACAGGGAAAATGATGGTTAAAAAGCCCTCATATCCCCACATAATATAATAATTAATTCTTCTCTTGGCTGAATCTTCAGAGTTTGGTGGGATTTTCTGAGGTCAATATTACTGTGAATAGCAGTGTCTGGAAACCACCAAATGAATGCTTGCTGACTGCTCAGTTGTGCTGAAGCCCAACTTACTTACCCAGGCTAACCTTTCGCTGTAGTCAGGCACTGATTGCTGGGACTGCAATTTTTTAACAGAAGTTCATTTTGCACATTATTTGTCACTCAACGGTACAATTTTAAGGCTGTGAGAAAAAAAACTGAGTTATTGTAATAAATATCAATGCTATGTACACTGATCAGTATTAAAAGAGAAATTCAATGCATGATATTTCTTCTTCCATACTAAGATGTTGGTCTATCATAGAATCATAATGCAAGCTAGAAATGGTGGCTGAACAATTTCTAAACATGAATAATTCTTGGTTTTATTTACACTTTCCCACAGGATCGATTAGATTTTTAATGAGCAAAATGGTGAATATCAAACAGTGCAAGATATTGTCCTTCTATAGAAATCTATGAGTGTTTTGACCTTGAAGGACTGAGCCCTTAACAGCTTGGTTTTTAGAGAAGARAAGACAAATCTTTGAATAATTCTTCATCTCTTACCTGAAAAATTTGCATCATACAAAGGAAACTGAAAGATGCACAACTAGAGTTTTGTTTATAGTATTTCCATCTTTTCCTGGTTTTGTTCTGGCTTGTCTAAACAAGAGTCTCATTTTAGTTTAGTGCTTCCCTTTCCTGCCTTGACTGCAAACACTGGCTGAAGAAAGGAAGTGCAGTTAGGAGATCCATTTTGTAAAACAGGGAATCAAAATTTTTAAGGTTTGGAAATGTCTCTGTTTTATTCAGGGAAGTTCAAACGAGTTTTCCCTTTCCAACTCTGTATTGAAACATAAATGCCCTCAGCAGGATAGCTGGCAGTGATGATTTAATATGAGCTGGATTTACCTCTGAACATATTGTATCAAATTCCATCCTCAGAGATAACTGCAATTTAGGTGCATTAGTGCAGTGTCCTCATGGTATTGTTCATGACTGGTTGCAAAAACAGGTAGCTGGCATTGCAGGCTATTTCCTGGAGGTATTCTCTTTATTTCTTTGGAGATATTTGAATCTGATGTTGCTTTTCCAATGGTTCTGACTAATGCTCATGCATTAAAAGCTCCAGCAGCCATTTTGCAGATGTTTAGAAAGGTCATAACACTGTATTTGTTTTTGCTATGGCAGTGATTTCAAAGTCATTTCCATATGTACTGTGATTAGCTTTGGGAATTAGATTAAATAATTATTGTACATAGCTGCCACCACAATCTTTTTTTCTTTTTTTGCATATTTGGCCATCTTGAATCCTTCCTTCTGAAATTACAAGGGAAGTAAAGTCAGAGAGGAACTAAATCACACCAAGGAAAAAGTCTATTTTTTCCTGTATTGCTACAAATCAGTGGCCGCCAACATGTATACTATCTGAGTTTCTTACAAAGGGTTTTAGGTACCTGAATTGCTCTCCCAGAATCAGATGTTGTTCACAACCCTGTGAAATACCTACATAATGGACAGGAGGTAATTTCCAGTAAGGAGTTTAAGTTTCACTGGTATCATCTTGCTGTTTTAGTGTGGTGAACCAGGAGAGTACTCAGCTAAATCTATGGTAGTAATGACAGTGTAGTGCTGATAAGCCCTGTCTTTCCTTTTTTTCTTTTAGTTAGGCAAACTACCATTGTTTCTTACTGTTTTGAAAAGAAGGACAGGCTGTAGTCTAGTCTTTTTTTTTTTTTTGATCAYGTCTGGTATTCTGAGTGCCTTTACCTATGTTTAAATTGGAGCTAGAATATTACTTTTTTATTTTATCCATTTAGATGTCCAGGTCTCTGTGGCAGAGACTAGTATTTCTTATGTACAACACAAAGTAGAAATAATCCTCATAGTTTAATTGAAACCCCTAATGGTATAAACAGTAAGGCTGACTGAGAATTATTTCAGAACATTTGCAGTATTAAAGTCTCTTCCTTAAATACCTAGATGACTTTTCCTTAAATCTTCAATACCGAAGTAAGCACTGTGCTCTCAAACTTTCTCTGCAGCTTTATGCCATCTGTATACAAAAATTTAAACTAAAAACATATTTTAACACAATATTTATTTTATTGGCAGTTGATGGGTCCATGGGTTGAAGTGCCATTCACAGCACAGGGGTGCTTCATAACAGACTAATTTGCATAAGTACTAAATAATTTACATATATAAATTATATATCAAAATGCTCTCCAGAATCTATTCAATTCAATGATATTGTTGTTTTGTAGCTTTTAATACGGTTGAGTCTTTAATATTTAAATCTAACACCTCTTCCAAAGCAAGCCCATAGGAATTCTTTTTTTTTTTTTTTTTTAAGAAATGCGCTGACTTCGTTATTAAGACAACAACTTGATTATGATGTTGCTGCATTAAGAGGGATACAAATGACTTCATCAGATATTTGGGCTCACCAAAAAGTTTCACATGAAGATACTCTAAATATTCAACAAAATATTCATCATTTAGAGGTTTGCAGTTGTTCAGAAAGATAATTCAGTGAGCATGGAGGAACTGCATCAATGGTTCTGCGAACCTTCTCTATTCATCAACTATGAAAGTTTTACACTCAGAAATCTAAGCAAGAAAAGAAAAGCAGGCAGCCAGAAGAAGGGCCAGAAAATTATCCCATCTAGGTTAACAAAACTTCTGAAATACCAGGAGAAAATCAAGTGCAGCTGACTGGATTAAAGGAGATCTTCCAAGGTTTTCCAAGTGGCTTTTGAAGCTAAGGGTGAGTGGGTCTCTACATTATGCAGTATGAAGCTTTCATTTAGCAACAGAATCTGGCAAATAATAACTGAATTATCCTTTTTGGATCAGGTGATTAGCCACACTGTATATTCATTATGCATTGGACCTATACAGCAAATTCTGTTTTTAAAGGAGCATTTAGAATTGTTCTATAAATACATACATGATGATTTCTAACCTTCACAGTTAGCTGTTGAAAATATTTGGCCAGAGATTTTACAAAGCCAATAGCAAATATATTTATTAGGAGTTTTTGCCTTCCTCAGTACACTCAGCATTCATACCTGATGTTGGTCTATATCAGCATGAGAAGGTATCATTATTCTATATTCTCCCTTACCTGCCTTCCATAGGCTTCTGTTGGAGGCATCCTCAGAGAAGAACCAAGACCCGCACCCTTCAGCAGCAGGTGGAATATGTTACTTCATACTATATGTGAATTGAGCCTTAGATCTTCATCCACTGTTGTGAGAGCTCAGACAGCTACCTCAAATGTGGATACATACCTACATTTGGATGCTTCTTAGATACCTGCAATCTGCTGCTGAATCCTTTCCCCAGACTTAGGGAGACATGAAGTCCACCTCTAATAAGCTTGTAAACAAATATGTCATTTCAGTAAGCTTCTGCTTTTTCAGACAATAGTCGGCCATGAGGCTAAGGACATGAGCTATGTGTTTGTTTTATTTTCAACCTACTGAGCTGCATAATATTTAATATTTTGCATAGCCCTCAGCATAGGTAGAACACTGCAAAAAAAAAGCATTTCTTTATGGATTTATCTTGCTAAATATGCTACTAAATTCAAGTCAGGTAGCAAAGATGCTTTAAGGCAGTAAAAAAAAGCAGAGAACAAACCAAGAGGAGCTATGCAATACACATTATTTTGGCRGTGGCTGTAGGCCTTGGGAGGGATTCAGTAGCCTGAACACAAGCATCTAGTGCTGTTTGATATGCCCCAGGACATCCAAGGAATTCGCATAGGGCTGACAGGTATGTCACAGGACTTACAAGAAATCTGCGTCCTCCTAGACAGGCAGCTGGAGACCAGGTGGGGTAGTCTGAGATGTCTCAAGTGGCAACAGATGCCAATGTTTAAGCACCTGAATCCCATTCTTTGTGTACAATAGAGGCTGGACCACCATTTGTGTTGCCTTGTCAGACACAATGCAGCTAGCATGAAAGCTTTCTCTCTGACAGGAATCACCATCAATGATTTGTCTTTTAAACCATGCTTAATAAAYTATTGAGTGATAAAACCCCACGCATTAAAGAAGCTTAAGGCTGGGTCCTGAGCTAATATAAATTATTGCAGCTGCACTGACTTCAGTGGAATGACTCCTTTCCTTTAAACAGCTGAGGATCCAACTCTTAATAGAGCTTATGTATGTCTTTTAAATTTCAGCTCCACTAAAATGGGATTTCTCAGAGTCAAGAACATGTGCTGCTTGGCACAGTGTGGCAGGATGCGCTTGCCTTCATTTGAGTGGTTTCAGATAGTGTCCCTTATTCAGGAAGCATCAGGGTGATTTACCGTTGCTCTTTCCAGTCACAAAAACCAATATTAAACAACAAAAAAAAGCATATATTTTGAATTTGGTGTGATAGTATATGTCCTTGAACCATTGTATCATTTCAGGTAGGAACTGGGTCAGATTCCTGAGGGACCTTACATTTCTGGAGGATGTGGGTGGTGGCTGTACTCCCATATTCCTGTGACTCCTGTCACAGCCAGATGGAAAAAACAGTTGGCACTGATATGGGGAGCACACCATGGTGCAACAATCTCTTTGGAAATGAATTCCTCCCTGGACATATCTGTCCTGTATCTGTCCTGTCCCTTTTCCAGTAAAAGACCGCAAAAAGTTTGTCTTAAAAATGAGCACCTAGTACAAAAGTATTGATACTCCTTTTCCTGTCTGCAAGACAAGTAGAATGTTTGGGTTGAAAATATTTTCCCCACTGATTGTTTTTTTATCCTTTTGTAAAATACTGAAGTAGTCCTTGGCTTTATAATTCCCAAATAATTTCCCAAGCATGGCCTAGATTGCTTCCAAGATCAGACAAGGACAGGTGTGCTGAACATGGGATAATACTATGAAACACCTAGGGATGAAATCCAATCATCTAATTTAGGTTGACAGGATAGCCTTCAGAGGCATCTGCCTCTTCCCACTGCAGATCTAGAGAGTTTGAGCACAAGGATGGTGCATTATGTTAAAGCATTTGGGGCTATATTAAGTGTTAAAATTAGTTGGAGTGGCTTCCATCCTAACTGTTTAAAACCTTTGTCTGTTGTACTTCTCAATAGGAAGAGTTGTACATGAGTGACCGGTGACTTCATTTTTTCTGTAAAAATTGTCAGTATCTTTTGTAAAACCCCCCCCACATTTTGTAGTAAGAACAGTTTTTTTCTTTTATCTTT
Source organism: Apteryx rowi (assembly GCF_003343035.1). Lineage (NCBI taxonomy): Eukaryota > Metazoa > Chordata > Aves > Apterygiformes > Apterygidae > Apteryx > Apteryx rowi. The sequence continues at coordinate 291,593 of NW_020449508.1, read as the reverse complement.
TATGGGTCAGCAAGACCTTACTGTTTTAACCTCCTATTCCCTCCTGTCCCCCTGCCCCACCTTTGTAAATATGAGAAGTACTTCTGCAAGAAGTGTACCTTTTTATTGTTATAAATGAAAAAGGAAATGTAAGTGTAAAACATTATTGTTACCTGTAGGAGAAAAAAATAATAATATCATGTTTACTGAAATGACTGTCAGGCAATGGCAGCTGTCAGACCAGGTATGACAGTAGAGCAGAGATATCACATGGATTTATTTGCTGAAAGATCATTCACATTGGCATTTAAAATTACAATTTTCTGCAGTATTTAGCTGTTTATAAACTATTTTAGATTGAATAGCCATTTCTATTTTAACCTATTACACATTTGTCTGCTTCTCTGCTCTCTGCAAAAGGTGGATTGGCTTGCCATAAGATTTAGTTCCTTTTTTGAAGAAAGCTTTTGTTTGAGTAACTGGTTCTTGTTAATGGTTGGGGGCTTGGAYGTGAGCTCCCTGAAATTTCTGTGTGAGCTACGACTCAAGATGAGTTAAATGCCACTTGTCCGTGCATGACGCATGGAAGATTTGGGTCTGCTGCTGTCATTAGATCTCTAACGCAAGCTGTAGTGGCATTACACAGTGGAGGACTTCTATTCTCTTTCCAGCACATGGGCAAGATGGAGACTGCTACATCACTTTGAGGTTTTTCAGAGTGTTTGGCAGTCTTCACATGTTGTTATGATTTTCATCCAGCAAGAGGAAATAGTTGACCTGATGGCCAGATATGCTCTGGTCTCCTAACCTGGAGAAGATGCAAATGTGTCCACATACTCAGGATAGATTTACACCAACACCTCTGGAGACCTCTGTTTTTCTCTTTGGTGTATTACAAAAGACCAGGGCCAGCAGATCTCCAGGAGAGAATTTCCAGATAGAAGATGCTTGCCTCATTTGGCAGCATACATATATTTCAGATCACAATGTAAGAAGGGAAACAGAGTCAGTCAAGCCAGTATTTCCATTGCTGTGCAGGTGGGTAAACCTTAACTTACTGCCATTGCGCTGGTCGGTAAAGCTGAGCAGAGGAGAGAAAGAAATTGGGCCAAAAAGCTTGCTTAATTTCCCCCCTCAGTGAAATGAGGAAGCAGGAACTGAACCATGATTCCTAGCTGTGTTTACTGGTAGTAAAACACTGACAAGGTCACAGCTGAAGCACCAGCACTCAAGAGTCCAGAAATTTTTAAAAAAAGGAACCAATTTTTTTTGTCAGAACAGAAAAAAAAAAAAGACAGGGAAGAAATAATAGGAAATGAGTCCTGTTAATGCAGATGTATTAGCAAAGTTGGATACTGMCGGGCGAGTGAAGAGTTAACAGGACTGAAGTTTGTCAATTGATACGCAGAAGAACTGATAGCACAAGAGCTGACGTGCACAAAGCTGCTGAACAGAGGACTTAACAGGACTAAAGTCGTCTACCAACCGATATGCGCAAGGAYTGATATGCGCAAGGCTGCGGAATGGCAGCATTAACAAGACTGAAGARGTCTGCCACCTGGAATCTGCACGGACCCCCAGGGAGGGAAGAAGCAATACGGAGGTGTTGTGGTCTTGCCTCGCTAGCAGGGTCCTCCCAAGCAGACAAACAGACAGTCCTGTGATTGCGAAACTTGCTAAAAGTCAGCAAAAGCAGTGTTTGCCCAGAGCCCCAGCCGTATAAAAAGAGACTTGGGAGCTAGGAGAGTTTGAGCAGGGACGGGAACGTGACCTGATCATCCTCTCCGGCTGGACCGTGAGTATCCCCCCCCTCCCCTTTTCCTGGGACGCTGGGTTAAGGTAACTCCTCGAGGTTGAGAGCCCTCTCACTAGGAGAGTGAACAAGAAAGCTTTCAAGTAGGGATAAGCAGTCCTTCCCATTAATAACGCAGTAATCGACGGTTTCAGGTTATCCTTTCTAAATTAGTAACTGATGGTTTTGTGTTATCCTTCCTAAATTAGTAATCGCATTATTTTAATGGATGTTACTAATCCAAGAACTTGTGTGAGGAAATAAACATCTTTTTATTATTATATTACTGTCTCAGTCGTTGCTATCGAACCTTCATAGCATGACAGCGTGACAGATACTTTCAGTGTATGAAAAATAGTGCCTCAACCTAGACATACTTCTAAATGTGCCAATAATTGTTGAGAAAACAAATACTGTTGTGAGTCTTCTTACCACACAAAAAAACTTTTGGACTTGTTTCACCAAAAACTTTACTCAAGGTTTATGGAGCCTTATTTGTATTGGCATTGCACTACTGTAAAAAACTATGGTCACGTGAGGGTGAAGCCAGATGAAGTTTCCTTGCAATACTTGCCCAGTTCTAACAACGTATCCTACTTTTTTCACTTCCTCCATTGAATTATTTACCATCAAAGAGGGAGGCTGCATGGGTTTTGGATACGATTATGATTTATCAATATGATTTGATTATGATCATGATTTGCTCAGCCATAGCCTGATTCTACATTAAGTAAGGAGATTGTCCTGATTACATCTTTAACCACTCAGTGTGATGTATGCATTTCTTTTTCTTGTATGTCAGATATTCTTCATGTCATAGTAAAGGATATATAGTGAAAGATTAGCTTACTAAGTGGTAGGTGAAAAACAAAACTCAATGTAAGGTGGTTTTGCATGAATCAGAGAAATTATTTTAACTTGTTTGCTTCTCTTTCTTCAAGACGCACTCTAGATTTCTTTTTTTTTTTCTATTTAAGAAGTTCTGTTCCTAATTTAAAGAACAACAGTTTGTGTTTATATCACTTTAGTCTGGATAAGAGAAACAGCTTCTTTAAATTCAACTGCAAACTGTATTTAAATATCTATCTTTCATATCAACTGAAAATTGAAAAAATATGAACTGAAAAAAGATTAAAAATACACCAGAGACTTCTTCAATGAAAARCTGATAAATACATAAGAACTGCAAAGAGCATGAACCAAATGTCCAAAGATATGATACTAATCTGCTTTTAAATTTATCTGATGAATTCTGGAAAAATGAGAAGTTCAAGCTTAATTCAATGTTTACATCCTCAGCTTTATTTTCTASATTCTTTGTAATTGGATGACAGTAATAAAACCTAGAAACACATGAACTTTTATATTAGAATAATTGGCTAAAAAAAAAAGTAAAATGCACATACACTCAGCAAAAGCAATTTTAAATCTGTGTTTGAAGTTATATATACACACTACGATGTTGCCTTCAGGAATCCCAGACCCTGGAGACCAGGGAGAAAGTCTGGAGAAAGGAAGACTTTCCCTTGGTTGAGGAGGATTGGGTTAGAGATCATTTAGGAAAACTTGACATCCACAAATCCATGGGCCCCAATGGGATGCACCCACGAGTGCTGAGGGAGATGGTGGATGTCATTGCTAGGCCAGTCTCCATCACCTTTGAAAGGTCATGGAGAACAGGAGAGGTGCCTGAAGACTGGAAGAAAGCCARTGTCACTCCAATCTTCAAAAAGGGCAAGAAGGAGGACCCAGGGAACTACAGGCCAGTCAGCCTCACCGCCATCCCTGGAAAGGTGATGGAGCAGCTCACCCTGGAGGCCATCTCTAAGCATGTGAAGGAAAAGAAGGTGATCAGGAGTAGTCAGCATGGCTTCACCAAGGGGAAATCTTGCTTAACCAATCTGATAGCCTTCTGTGATGGAATGACTGCCTGGGGAGATGAGGGGAGAGCAGTGGATGTTGTCTACCTTGACTTCAGCAAGGCTGTCAACACTGTCTCCCATGACATCCTCATAGGCAAGCTCAGGATGTGTGGAATGGATGAGCAGACAATGAGGTGGATTGGGAACTGGCTGAATGGCAGAGTTCAGAGGGTTGCGATCAGTGGTGTAAAGTCTAGTTGGAGACCTGTAGCTAGTGCTGTCTCCCAGGGGTCAATACTGAGTCCAGTATTGTTCAACTTCTTCATCAGTGAGCTGGATGAAGGGACAGAGTGCACCCTCAGCAAGTTTTCTGACGATACAAAACTGAGAGGAGTGGCGGATACACCGGAGGGCTGTGCTGCCATTCAGAGAGACCTGGAGAGACTGGAGAGGTGGGCAGAGGGGAACCTCCTGAAGTTCAGCAAAGGCAAGTGCAGGGTCCTGCACCTAGGGAGGAATAACCCCATGCACCAGTACAGGTTGGGGGTTGACCTGCTGGAAAGCAGCTCTGCGGAGAAGGACCTGGGAGTGCTGGTGGACACCAAGTTAAGCATGAGGCAGCAATGTGCCCTTGTGGCCAAGAAGGCCAATGGCATCCTGGGGTGCATCAGGAAGAGTGTTGCCAGCAGGTCGAGGGAGGTGATTCTCCCCCTCTCCTCAGCCCTGSTGAGGTCCCATCTGGAGTACCGTGCCCAGTTCTGGGCTCCCCMGTACAAGAGGGATGTGGCGCTACTGGAGCAAGTCCAGCGAAGGGCTGCACAGATGATTAGGGGACTGGAACATCTCTCTTAGGAGGAAAGACTGAGAGAGCTGGGCCTGTTTAGCTTGGAGAAGAGACGGCTGAGAGGGGATCTTATCAACGTGTACAAGTATCTGAAGGGAGGGTGTTGAGAGGATGGGGACAGACTCTTTCCAGTGGTGCCCAGCAAAAGGATGAGAGGCAACGGGCACAAACTGAAACACAGGCAGTTCCATCTGAATATGAGAAAAAGCTTCTTCACTGTGGGGGTGACAGAGCACTGGCACAGGTTGCCCAGAGAGGTTGCGGAGTCTCCTTCTCTGGAGATATTCAAAACCTGCCTGGACACAATCCTTGGAAACGTGTTCTAGGTGACCCTTCTTGATCAGGTGTGTTGGACTAGATGATCTCCTGAGGTCCCTTCCAACCTCAGTCATTCTGTGATTCTGTGATACAATACTGCTAGGAAAACATTATCTTAGAGATTGAGTACATTTTTTATTTATGCAAGACAAGCATTTCCTTGAAGTGTACTGTGTGCCTGGGTAGCTGGGAGTCAATAATGCAACTGAGATAATTTTATAACATGTATCTAATTCTATTGACTTAAGTGGAATTAGGCTTATGTTAGGGCTGAACTCGACTTTTTATCATCCAGCTATGGTGACTTATCATCCTGTACTTMTACTTACCAAAAATTCTTTTAGCATGTTAGTGAAATGATGAAGAATGTGTCCACATCAACATTTGTGTCTCACTCTGAATTACCAGAAAGAAAAAGAATTGACATTCTTTTCTTTTTAATATTTTGTATAGATCCTTGAACACCTCCAGCCTCTTTTGATGTGCTAGGTATAGCTCAGGGTACCCCTTTTCGTCCATTGTACAATCAACATATGCATATTCCTTTATACTAATTACAGTGCTAAAATACAAAAGGAGAGTGTTTGGAAATCCATATATAATATGGTTGCAAATCCTTCCTCAGAAAGAGAAATTAAATAGACCAAATCCATCCCCATTGGTTTCAGCAGATTTACATGAAGAATTAATTTATCATCACATACCTAAATGGAGTTATTAGTAGACACTTAAAAATTTGTTTATCCATTTCAAAGTGAATAAACTCTCCAGTCAAAATTCATGCTGAGTGTAATTTAACTAAAGTGACTGGAATTTGCTAGGCGTGAATGTGGTCTCCTACTGTCAAAAATATTCTCTCTATTACCCGTCTGCTCTGTGAACTAAATTTAAGTCAATAATCAAAACTCCAGGCAGAAGTTTTTGGGTTAAAACAAATGATGAAATTAAGGGTAATATAAACAGCTCATTTAGCTCAGAAAAAACAGTAAATTAGTGTGTACAGCTTTTATTTACACAAATTTTGCATTTACCAAACACGAAAAACTTGAACCTTAGAGATGAAGTGTAGCAAGAAAAGACAAGTATGAAATAAATGAGGTCCACAATTTTTCAAACTTATATTCGTAATGTCTGCAACATACTCATTGATCTGCTTTATTTTTTAATGGAAGTTTATATAAGGATGGCTTTTCTAGCCAGCTTAGTGTTTTGTCACCAGTAGTTACCAGATGCTTATAGAAGAGTTTTAAGGAGAGCATATATACAGTAATCTCTCCCCAGTGTAGTTTTTCTGCCAATTAGTAGTTTAGAGACTTCCCAAGCCAAGATCACATCATTTCCATGATGCTGATAGCCACCAATGGACATATCCTCCAGTTATCTGTATAATTTTTGAACCCCTATATGTTTGGCCTCTCTTGTGTCCTGTGTCAAGGCATTTCCTGACAGAATCAAACCTGCTATGTGATTGTTGCATTGCATCCTCTTTTATTCAGGCACTGTGGGAAACAGTGCAACATGCTGCTGTTTTTAATGACAAATCATGGGTTCAGGACAATGCTTATAGACATCTTTTGCAAAGCAGGTAGTTGCATTGTAGCTCAGCTTCTTTCTTAGTAAACTGCTACCGAGTAGTATTTACTCACCTGACCAAAACACTTTAAGATATACTGAGTAGTAAGGAAGATGGGTATGCACACATAAATTTATGCCATATATGAAATTAACATTTTATAATTAATTGGAGAAATTCAATGAAGTCCTTGAGTGGAAGATGACATGGTATACATAATAAAAAGCACACGGAATCTTGTCACTGTACAAGATATCATCAAGGAACTTGAGCAAGTCTCATCTGGTAACAGTAATTTAAAAAACATAAAACAACATGTCCGCAGTTAGCATAAAGTATTTGAAAATCTTTTGTTCCTCAGAAATTTTTGAGGTGCAGTGCTTGTAAGTGGAGTTTGTTGTCTATGAGACTGGTTACTGAGCTCTGGGAAGGCAAGGATTGAGCATGCAATATGTTGATGTGAGCTCATAAGTGACTTTCATTTACTAAACTGACACACAGTCTTCAGAGTTTGGAGACTTCTCTAAAATCCTGTGTAAGATGGATGACTTGCTTTCAGATTCACTTAAGCAAAGATGTTTGGCCACGTTTAATTTGCTAAAGTAATTTCCAGATGAGTAGTTTCCTCCAATTGTCCATTAACATTAAGTGAGATTAAGGGAGCTATTAAATACTGATTCTTTTACTCAGGAGATCTCTATGCCTAGACAGCTTTCCTGCTGATATTTATGAGAACTCTTCTGTTTTACTTATACCTCATATGCTAAATATTTAAAATTCCTCCAAAGAGACAAAGCAGGTGGCTTTGTACTCATTACAAGGAAATCTCATTTTGCTATCCAAATTAGCTGTGGAACCAAAACAACATAAAATGTAGGCCCATCTCCCTGATAAATGTTGACAGAACCCTCTTGCCAAAAATACATCCATTTAAATCCAAAGTATTGTAACTAGTTTTGTTCATATAGCTTTTATTTTCAGTGGGGAATTCTTTGCAATGATCTCTGACAAGCTATCAGAGTATGATTAGTGATGGGTGAACTTCAAGAATGTGGCTTACTAAAGCATCTAAAATATCTTGCTTACCCAGACTTCTCTAAACCTTTTTAGTCAGAATGTTTTATAAGATCTGGCATTCTCCTGAGATGTTCAGTACTTGCAAATTCTGCCTGAGCTGTAAATGCGAAATATTAGAGAGGTTTCTCAATATAGGTGAGATAGGTTTGGGTGAAAGAAATTCAGGCTAGTGCCCAATTTATTAAGACCTCATCTTCCACTTTTGTGTTATATATGAGACGTCTAGATCTTTACAAAGACCACAGGAAAACAAATAAAAAAATGATAATAATTGTTTTGAACTCAAAGAATTAAGAAACTTGAGGAAATTATTAAAAAATATTCTGCAACCTTTAGGCATTTTGGATACCTCTGTAGGCTGATTTTAGTAAATTACCTTGTAATATTTTCTTCAACTTGCAATTCAGTACATTTCTACAATCATGTCACTGAAAATACATTTCCCGCCACCTTTTTTGTTTTCATGACTGAGGGAACCRAAAGCAGGGAGGACCAGGCCTGCGATGGGAAGGAAGGAGGCAAACAAGTACATGTCCCAACCAGGAGGTGCAGAGATAGCACATGTGGGCCAAAGGGTGTGTGGTCTGATATGCCAGGAGGATGCGGCTTGCAGTGCTGGCAGTATCCAGAGCTGACACCATTTTGCAAGAGCTGGGAGGGAGCCTGAAGGCAGAGAAAAGTTCCTCTGCCCAAAGTTGTGGCAGATGTCTGGTATGTGGGAAAAATGGATTAAGTGTGTGCCTCCTGTGATGCTGTAACCATTAATTGCCGTGTAATGAAGCGTACATGCTGCGGGAAGGAGCTCCCCTCTGCAGAGCTGGCAGGCTGTGACTGTTGCTGCTCTGGAGCACGTCTCTACGCAAGGGATGCTTCCCAATCTGTCCAGGTTCTTGGCAGGCCTGAAAAATTTCCTTTTACGTGCAGCTTGTCTAGCTGCTGAGCCTCTCTTTGGAAAACTGCACTGAGGTGCACTGCAGTATCTTCCCTTGGTTTTCTGTCTGGCAGAAATACCAGACAGGGAGATAGCGGGAGGCTCCTGGATGTTCTATACTGGTCTGCTCAGCTGAAGGACTTTGCTGGTTTCTGTGTCTGTAGAAACTCCTTTTCCTCTGATTTGAAGGAAGGGGGTCTGTTAAGTGTCCGAATCCTGGAGACTCCTTTCCACGTGAGATGAGGTATGCAGCTTTCCAAGGAGGAGAGTCAAACCTGAGATTTCTGCAGGAAACCATGGTACTCAGAATTGCTATAATGGGTAGGTGATTCTGGGCTTATTAAGCACTAATCATTGTCTGATATCAAATGGGACATATGTTGCCTGACAGCATTTACCAAACATTTGGTCAGGATTACACCACAGCAGTCACGGAAAAACAAGTCCACAAGCAGCCAACCCATAAAAAAGCAGGGCAATGAGCGATACAGAAGGACGGCCTAATGCAGCTGAGGTAAAACTGTATCTACATGAACTGTATCTACATGAACTTCAGAATGAACAAACCTTGTAGTGTTGCGTATTTGGTGTGAAGAGGACTAATCACCTCAACGTGAGGGCCGTCGCTCTGAATGACAATGTAAGATTTTAAAGGTGGAAAAAACAAATTTGCTTTGATGTAAAACTTCCATGAAAACTTGCTTGCAGACAGTGTTTTAAAATACTTACAGTACTGGGGTAGTTTTTTGCTGTAGATTTTCTGAGTCTTTACTTCTGCACATAACAACAATTCAAACTATCAGCGAATGTAAATCAAAAATGGCTTGGGGCTTCATTTCTGAACCAAGCTTGCTCCCAATATTAAAATGCCCCCCTCCCCCCCTTCTATATTTATTTTTTATGAGAGTTGCAGACCTTCTTCTCTTTTCCTGTGTATTAACTGTAAGTATTTGGATTAATTTTATTCTTGAGAGGATTTCCTGACTAACTGTATCAGTTTTGGAGATGAACACGCTTGTGATGTTTCTAGCCTGTGATCACCAAATCATCAATACTTAGATCCTTTTGTGCATTGATTCTGATGTTGATTATATCCTGACTTTATTGATATTTCAGGCTCATTTGGATGAAATTCAGAACTGGAAGCAAATCTCACTTAATAGTCTTTTACTTTTTGCTGTAACTAAACAGATTTTTCTTTCACAGCTGATGCTGGTAAGTGATTCTTCAAGGAGTCCCTTTATCTTATTATACTCATTTGTACAATTGTAAGTATCCACTTAAAAAAAATAGATACAGTTGTTCATAAAACCAAAGGGGAAATTATGTTTGCCTCCCATAAAAATTCCAAGACTTTGAGAAATTTCCTGTTGCCATTCCAAAACTTTTCAAAATGTTTCTATAAAATATGAGAACTAATCACACCAGAGTAGCTACTGTTTGAATAATCATAGTAATTCCTAAGGTGACCTATGGCAGTTTTCCTGCTCCCACCCAGGAATAGTTATTGTTTGAGGTGGATTTGCTCCACTTTGTATAAAGCAGTTTCTCTAAAACTGGTTTTGAACCTGACTCATATATATCCTAAAACAGTATTTATTCCTTCAGTGTTCATCTTTCTCCTTAGCACTGTCAATAGTCCATTATTTAATATAGTGGAACATCTTCAATTCCTATTAGCTCTAGCTGTTCCTATATGCAGTTCTCAAGACAGAGTATAATGCTATCACATCCTATGGGGAAAAAGCTGCTAGATAACAAAGTGTTACAGTAGAATTAATCAGATGTACAAAAGATATCAGAAAATTTCAAATCACAGAGCACTGGCATCTGGGGCAACATTTTGTTCTTCTTCACGCCAATGTAAATGTATTGGCTTCAGGGGAATAAACATGGGCTTAAATTATATCTATATCAGGGTCTATATCTTTAGTTCCAGCTCTGCTGAAATACTATACCAGATAAATTCACTTGCATTATTGCAAATTATTTCAAAGATAGAGATCATTAGCTCTCTTATTCTTCAGTTAAAATGATTGTTATTCCAAAGGAAGAGAAAGAATTGGAAAGCAAGATAACATGCAGGATGGTCTATTTGAAAAGAAAAAGAAGCACAGGAGCCTACAGTGACTAACTCTGATGTAGACTTCTACATCATCTTTATTTAGTCAGCTAAACCTCCACCATTAAAAACGCTTTAGCTAAGTGCTAGTTCTTCAGGTTAAAAGGCACTTCCTCATCTTTCAGAAGTGATAGAAAATAGAACAGGGCCATAATTATTCATTTAAAATGTGCTGACTTCTGTAATGTGATCCTCTGATCACTGTGGAATTTGAATATCTTTAAATGTTGTCTTTTCATGCTCAACTTGAATTCATTAGGATTACTTATATGAGTTATGTTACTGGTGTGTAAGAAGGGAGCTGTGGAGAGATTTGATCTTAAAAAAACAGCTCTTCTTCAGATGTATATTGACCAGTTTCCACTGACTACAGGAAAGTCACAGGAACTGAGACTCTGTCTCTATCAGCTCAGCCAACAAACATATATCCTATATTATTATGGAAATTAAATGACAAATTTCAGTATTGCCAATCATTTTTTCTGAAGAAAATACYGGTTAAAATTTAAATAATTTAATATGGTGATTTTACCCTCCCTCCCCCAAATTGGGGCAATGATCCTGATATTTACTATTCTATGAGATGAAGTACTTTCCCATGCAAAATAATGGAAACAATATTAAGGGAATGAACTTTTAGATTATCTAAACTTAATCCTGTGAACACTTATGTACATCAAACTTGATTGTTCTTTCTGACAGAATTATATAATGAGTAGATGAAAGGATTGCAACAGAGGTCATATGTTTGGAATTCAGTACAGCATATGTTCTTGTRTCTCATGATATATTACAACGAAAAGTTATTTACAGTTTGGCTATAAAAGAAATTGTAGTGTATATGAATTGGATAGCATTCCTTTAAAAAGTCTTCACACTGCCTTATGGGATTCCCTGATTTTCTATTGCTTGCATTTGTACATTTGCACAAATTATGAAGCATGGTTTCTGGAGTTTAGATGTCATATTTCGATACATTCCTATTTTTGTGCTGGGTAGACAGCAAAGGCACAAAAATAATGTTTTCCTATTGTCTAAGAGGGTTTATGAGATTCTCAAGATTTCCAAAGATCCAGTCACTCTGCAGATTGAAAGTGTCAATACTGCCAGCTGTCGTGCAAGTGCCAGGATCATGTGGGAAAAGGGATATTTCGGATTCTGCTTAGATCAATCTGTCAGTGCTTCTTTCACTGTTGAAAATTGCTAGTTCCTCAGAATCTTAAACACTTTTTCAAATATTCAGTGTGAAAACGTATTATTTTTCTATGCCATTGAAAAGTAAAAAAAAAACCCAAAAACAAAACTTAAAAATGTGTTGATTCTACCACTATTTCCTTCCATTCTTTCTAATTTACTTGTCCTTCATTTCTCTGGGTTCCTTTGAAATTTTCGTTGAAAAATCAAAGTTGTTAAAATGAAACACTATGAATCATTTGGATAAGGCTTTATGGAAATTTTTATAGAAATACATTAAAGTAAAAACAAAATCAATCAGTTTACAAGCATATTCTAATACTTCTTTGAGATCTGAATTTGTTTTCAGCCTATGGGGTCACATGTTGTTCAGTTGTCTGTAACTGAACAGAAGAGCACAGGGATAATTTTACTGGATCAGGCCAATGTCCATCTAGCCCACCATTCTGTCTCAAATCATAGCCTACAGTGGATGCCTAGGGAAGAATCTAAGAACAAGGCTGACATATCATGCATTTTCAAAAATTTCTCTCATCTTTCTTTAGCGATTTATGGTTCTGGGACTCCCTTAGTGAGAGGTAGTACCCTTGTATTCAAAATTGTATCTCCAAATTTCATCTCAATGTTAGTATACACAGAAGGCTATGAAGATGACTAAAGTATCAGGATCGTATTTTTCAGTGCTCCCTTTGATTGCATSAGGTAATTTAGATAATAATATCTCAAAAATATTCATTATTTTTTTAAAAGAGCTAACATACATTTCCACCTGGGTAAATATTTCTATTCCTATGTGTCTCCATGTCAAGAAAGGTCTTCTACTGAGGAAGGAGTGAATATATATGAGCTCTCTTTATAATAAGATGTTACTGCTTTTAGATGTACATTAACTGACAGTTCAATTTGGTTATTGGTCACAACTCTTTTTTGTTTTAATTATCACATAGATATCATACTCAGGAACTGTAAAGTTTTTCTACACTTTTTGAATCCAGAAGCACAATAACTACTAGGAAAAAAATTCTCTTATGCCAAAAATCAAACAAGCAAATGTAGACTTTGATTAAAACCTCTGTAAGTGTCAAGTAAAATGTAAGGGCCTTTCCAATTTTTATTAGATACTGGACTCTTTTGTCAGCTGGTATAAATCAGTCAGCTTCAATTTATGTTAATAGAACTAGGCTGACTTGTACCAGTTGAAGAACTGGCTCTTTCAGCTTCAGCATGCAAAATTATCTATGTTAAGTCAATCAAAATTCTTTCTATGACAAATGATGAAGGTTTGATAGGAACTTGATGGCAGGGAGTTGTGTTATAGTGTATTTTAAAATTCAAGGTCAAAGGTGTATATCCAACTCCAATCACAGTGACTGTATTTTGAATATCCAGACATTTCCTTTGGAAGAAGCAATAAAAAACAGAAAAGAAATAGGATTTTTTTCGGTAAAAAATTAAAATAATTTGAAACTGTCTGACCAGCTATACAGTATTTGATTGCCTACCAGAGCTGTCACAAGTAAGTGATAGCTCACTACATTTCTTAGCGGAAAAGTCATCACATAAAAATGTCACTCCAATGTTTAGTCTTGTCATCACTTCCAGTAAAGAGACCAAGCTCTAAACGGATCACAGAAGTTAAGCTACTCCTCTATAATGCCAGTTCTTCCAAGTCAGAGTTAAAAAGCATTGGTTAAATTAATGGAGATATTCCTAAAAGATGTTTATTTAGCAGTTTAACTATTTAGTATGGGATTCATCTCACCTGACTGCAGCCTTCTAACTCTAGCTGTCTTGTCCTGTACATTCAGTGGAGTGAACAGGCTGCCCCCTTTAAGGAGATTTATCACACCTGCCTAGGGTGTGATAAATTTTTAGGATGGGATAAATCTCCCTCTGGTGGATTTTGTGTTTCTCCTTGAGTACAGGAGTCTAGATGAGTACCTTAGCCCGCCCACCCACTTCTTGTCAACAATGCAGGTGGTTAAAACATGAGCCCAGAAAGCAGGACATGGGGTTTCTAGGCAGGACTGATCATGGTGGTGGAGAAAATGCACCGACTCATCACAAGGGTGTCATTAATCACCAGGACATCCTGGATAAGAGCAATCACTGCCACCTTTTTGAAGATCAGCCACTGCRCAGATGCAAAAGTCAGTGAGCAGACAAAGGGCAACCTACCTGAGCTTGGTGGTCAAAGTATCCAACCAGGACAAGGGGTAGTATTAAGGGTCCCAGTTTGGTTCCCTGACCTGATAGTTCATTCTGTATTAAACCATGAAAAACAGACTTTTTTTGGGGGAAAAAAAAAAAGAGTTCCTGGGTCTCCTGCACCAGCAGTCCCACGGTTCTACATTCCTGGTTATACGGGATTTGGAATTAGATCCTCTCTGGGGCCCAACCTGTTATGTTGTTCTAATGCCATTACTTACTGCAATGAGGGGAACTGACATATTTCTATTACACAGGCATAAAAAGGAAAAAAGAATTTGGTAAATCTTTTTGAAATAATATCTTTAGTTTGAAATAAAAATATACATTGCTTGTACTTTGGGGAGAGGGAGAGCAGTTCATTAGCAGCAGTTGTTATGAGGAGCATGTGAAAATTTTTTAATGCTGTTTTCTTCTCCTGGGCAAAAAGATCTACTAGCATCTCCCACTATCTCCCCCCTTCTCCGTTAGCAGCATTCCAAATGGGTTTAATGTTTATATGGATGGTAATAGTTTATTGCTAGATTCTAAATATGTTACATAAAACATGTGTTCTGATTTTCAGTTGATCATGCTGTACCAGAGGGGAGGAAATGCAATTAAAATAAAAATGACACACTAACTGGTATTTCTGAAGGCAGTTTTTAGAATTTAAATTGTGACCTCTGTGTAGACCATAAATATAAAATTCATATGTGCTCTGCTTCCTGCATATAATTACCTATCACAAGGTTCATAGTTTAAATGAAATTCTTTATGAAGCAAGAAATAGTATAATAGTGTTTTCTGGCTTAGTGCCCTACAGGATACATCAAGCAAAGATGCTTTTTCTAATTTTAAAGAGAAATAAAAACATGTGGAACATATGCACTTTTGATGCTGTAATCCTATCAGAATATGTTTGTTTTTATTAAATTTTCCTCATTGAATGCTTCCTTTTCTCAGTGCATTCAGGGGGTGACACTACGTTCCACATGAGTTTAATAGTTATGTGAGCAATCTGAAGGATCTTTCAGATTCTTTTCTTTCTCCCTTCTCTTGGCACAAGGCCTGAATAAACAGGCTTTGGATAGGTGAATTGGGCAAGAGTTAAGGACAGGCAGGGAAAAAGGATTCATCCTGCCTACCTGTAGTCAGGCAATATAAGTCCTCCTAATACAACCTTTGGATTCTCTTAATTTCCTGACCCACTGTGCTGCAGGTTTGGGTCATGGTGTGTGCCCAAGCCTGGATTCATCTCTCCATCCCAAGAGTCACCTCCAGTGGGTGCCATCTTTCTGTTTATCTCTGTACATCTGTGGCTCTCCACCTTTAAAAGCCATCTTTGAGGGCACTTTGCTGCTTCACCTCTCATACTGAACCTCAGAGGCCCATGTACCAGCCTGAGTATCACCCTTGGGATTTGAAAAGTGTGGCTGAATGCCAGGCTCGTGTTCCTCTTTGTTTAGACAAATGGGTTAAGCTGATCAGTGTGGTTATTTATTCACATGCAGGACATAAATCAGTTTTGTTCTGAAGAACTCCATATTTTCATGCTTTAAAGCTTTCCAAGAGATGTCTAATCACCAATGGGCATGTGACAAAGGAAGCTCATTGTCTGTTATATTATTTGTTTGTGTTGGATTGGTCCTTGCCTCACAAGTTTCCAATGCTTCTCTTACCTGAGCACTGTAAAGTGATCTGGTGGCTCCTACAGTCTTTATTCTGAAAGCAGGGAACTTGATTTTAAAGCATTTACAAGTCAAAAACATTTTCTTTTTGCATTCTGTCACAGCTTGCTCTTGAAATGGTTTTGACTATGTGTATGATTAATGGTTATATAAACCATATAATAGTTTATAAGTTATATAACCATCTAATGGTTATATAAATGGTTATATAAATGGTTAATGACTATGAACATGCTGGAAAAATATAGATGTTGGAGAAAATATTACCCGTACACTTTTGTCATGAAAGCAAGTCTTCAAAAACCTGAAAGTATATGCAGCTTTATTTTTATAAAAATATTAATATGAATAGATGCATATGAATACATTAAAGTCATTAAAGAATGAACAAATTCAATAGTCTGTGGCAAGCAACAAAATCTTAGATATATCAGAGAATCGCTGAGGTTGGAAGGGACCCCTGGAGATCATCTAGTCCAACCCCCCTGCTCAAGAAGGGTCACCTAGAGCACATTGCACAGGATTGCGTCCAGGCAGGTTTTGAATATCTCCAGAGAAGGAGACTCCACAACCTCTCTGGGCAACCTGTGCCAGTGCTCTGTCACCCCCACAGTGAAGAAGCTTTTTCTCATATTCAGATGGAACTGCCTGTGTTTCAGTTTGTGCCCGTTGCCTCTCATCCTTTTGCTGGGCACCACTGGAAAGAGTCTGTCCCCATCCTCTCAACACCCTCCCTTCAGATACTTGTACACGTTGATAAGATCCCCTCTCAGCCGTCTCTTCTCCAAGCTAAACAGGCCCAGCTCTCTCAGTCTTTCCTCCTAAGAGAGATGTTCCAGTCCCCTAATCATCTGTGCAGCCCTTCGCTGGACTTGCTCCAGTAGCGCCACATCCCTCTTGTACGGGGGAGCCCAGAACTGGGCACGGTACTCCAGATGGGACCTCAGCAGGGCTGAGGAGAGGGGGAGAATCACCTCCCTCGACCTGCTGGCAACACTCTTCCTGATGCACCCCAGGATGCCATTGGCCTTCTTGGCCACAAGGGCACATTGCTGCCTCATGCTTAACTTGGTGTCCACCAGCACTCCCAGGTCCTTCTCCGCAGAGCTGCTTTCCAGCAGGTCAACCCCCAACCTGTACTGGTGCATGGGGTTATTCCTCCCTAGGTGCAGGACCCTGCACTTGCCTTTGCTGAACTTCAGGAGGTTCCCCTCTGCCCACCTCTCCAGTCTCTCCAGGTCTCTCTGAATGGCAGCACAGCCCTCCGGTGTATCCGCCACTCCTCTCAGTTTTGTATCGTCAGAAAACTTGCTGAGGGTGCACTCTGTCCCTTCATCCAGCTCACTGATGAAGAAGTTGAACAATACTGGACTCAGTATTGACCCCTGGGAGACAGCACTAGCTACAGGTCTCCAACTAGACTTTACACCACTGATCGCAACCCTCTGAACTCTGCCATTCAGCCAGTTCCCAATCCACCTCATTGTCTGCTCATCCATTCCACACATCCTGAGCTTGCCTATGAGGATGTCATGGGAGACAGTGTTGACAGCCTTGCTGAAGTCAAGGTAGACAACATCCACTGCTCTCCCCTCATCTCCCCAGGCAGTCATTCCATCATAGAAGGCTATCAGATTGGTTAAGCATGATTTCCCCTTGGTGAAGCCATGCTGACTACTCCTGATCACCTTCTTTTCCTTCACATGCTTAGAGATGGCCTCCAGGGTGAGCTGCTCCATCACCTTTCCAGGGATGGCGGTGAGGCTGACTGGCCTGTAGTTCCCTGGGTCCTCCTTCTTGCCCTTTTTGAAGACTGGGGTGACATTGGCTTTCTTCCAGTCTTCAGGCACCTCTCCTGTTCTCCATGACCTTTCATGGATGATGGAGAGTGGCTTAGCAATAACATCCACCGGCTCCCTCAGCACTCGTGGGTGCATCCCATCAGCACCCATGGATTTGTGGATGTCAAGTTTGCTTAAATGATCTCTAACCCGATCCTCCTCCACCAAGGGAAAGTCCTCCTTTCTCCAGACTTTCTCTCTTGCCTCCAGGGTCCGGGGTTCCTGAGGGCTGGCCTGAGCAGTAAAGACTGAAGCAAAGAAGGCATTCAGTAACTCTGCCTTCTCTGCATCCTTTGTCACCAGGGCACCTCACCCCTTTCAGTATTACATACTATTTCTGCTCTCATAATGATTTTGAAGGTCAACTTATGTATTTTGCTTTAAAACAGCCTCAGTTATAACAGTACTTAATACGTAATGTTACTCACATGCTATGATCGCCTGCTGTGTGGTACATGCTCAAGGCTGTGTGAGGCTATTATGACCATCATGCAAGAAAGTGGGGCAGGAAAAGAGAAGGTTATGGCATATTTGTAAGGATGGTATCCTGCAAAGATGTCAATGACAGCTCTTCTTGTAGTAATCTGACTGTTGTAGAATGACAACTGTAAGAAATGGGAGGAAAAATGTTTAGAGAACATTGAAATGCTAGTATTTCCACAGTCAATGGAACAAATGAAGTTTAAGATGGATTCCAGTGCTCAGTTCAGTTGCCTGGACATAGCTGTCTAATGCCATTCCTAATACTACTCCTATTATAGGCTATGAAGATCTAGTCAATAAAGCCATGAATGTGATCACTTATTTTAAGAATGTGTGCTGATGCTTAACATCCTTTAAAACATTATTTGCTGTCAGTGGGATTGAAGATGGCCAATAGAATTGGGGGAGTTGGTAGGAATGGCAAACAGGCAAGCAGTATGATAACATAAAAATGCAAGATGCATTCTCATTTCTTTTTCAGCCTGATGACTATGACACTACTGGTATTTAGAAATGGAAACAGTTTTGGGAGTTAGCCTTCCCTTCCTTTTCCTGTGCAGATTTTGGCAGCACTGTATGCATTATTTAGCCAATGTGATCTAGTTACTTTCCTTGCAGGACAACTTGATGATCCAAAGGCCAAAGTCTCCCACTAGAGGACTAATTCTCTTCAATTTTAATGAAATGTTACTGAAAGTGGAGGAAAGATCCCATGTGTGGTGTTTCCTTATTACACTCTCCTGCATTTTGCGGTTCTACAAGGAAAACCTTTTCCTTTTTTGATGTTTGCACATTTCAGTGACGTGGTCATTGATAATAGCTGCACAATGCTTTTATTTATTTATTTTTTCTAATCTGTCCTTCTAAATTTAGCACTTCTGTTGCCATCTAAGTACATTTTGCAGATTTTCCTAAATTTCTTTCAGTTCGTCAGTAATGTGCATGCTCTGTCACCATCATCAAACTAAGATGCATGTGGCATAAGAGAGTTACATTAATGTATGCAAGTGAACATTTTTAGATCTTGTGTCTTTCAGTAACATCAATGAGATTGCTTTTACTTCTTGTTTTCTAGAAGCAGGTGGCATTTGAAACAGACACCATCTTGTTCTTGTATGACTATTATGCCTAACAAAGATTGCCAGTCATAGAGCTTTGTGAACAGATAACTAGCACAGATCAGAGTTTGCTGGCCAGTGGAACATCAGAACATATACTCCTTACTTTTCCTGTTTTTATCAATAGCTTTTATGATATCTGAACAGAAAGATTTATGTTAATCTCTTCCAGTGCTGAATGAAATCACAGTACTTACTACTTACTGAAGAAGTAAATCTTTCTCTTACCTTTGCCCCTCTGCTTGATGGATTGTTTAGAGAACTACTGCTGTTCTATTCACTAAAATCAGCTTGCTCAAGTCTCAGCTTATTCTTTTGTATGTTAGATATGTGGCTTTTTCTTTTCAAATGTGAGAACTAAAGGAAGGTGCTGCTTCTGCTCTAGGCACCTTTTAAAGCTTTTATTTGGATTAAGAATATTTGAGATTAATCAGTCCACAGAAGACAGGCCAGGCACTCATCATGTCAGACTGTTGTCATTAGTTTTCATTTCAGCCTTTCAGATATCTGTATAAACCACTACAGCAAGAATCAAGTTCAACTATACAGCACAGCATTTTTGCTATCTGGCTTACATTTTTATCCTGAATCTTTGTATTATTTTCAAGTGTTTGAGTGATGCAAAGTTGCTTACATTTGGGTAACTTCTGTCCGGAGGGGACATTAATAAAGACAAACATCCTTCATTCAGTGAATGTAATAATGTCTGGAAGTCTCCACATGTTGTGGAGTGATCCCAGGCTTTCCAATCATGGAGGTATCAGTTGAAAAACCCCTTATCTCCCCCAGGGAGGAAACCTGGGATCCATTTATGTGTTCTTTGTAGTTGATAAAAAGATTACAAATGGCCAGTTAATATTTCAAGATTATTCTAAATTACTGATTAGCATGGTAAATTTCAAAACATTAAAACAAATGAAGACATGTTTTTTAAATATATTTCCTTTAATACCCAGAGCTTCTAGGGAAGTTAGTTATAAAAGGCCAAAGGTCAACCGATTGGTTCCAGTCTGGAAATTTAGACTAGAGAARTTCTTTAGGGCTCTTGCTTTGGATCAGGAACAATTTGAAAGAGCAACAAGCTTGCTTCCCCCCCCCCTCCCCAGAAAAGGATTAATTTCTTGCTTGAAGAAGTGGCAATAATAATAATACAGGAGGACCTCACTCCTTGCAATGAGGTAATTTGCATCCATAATGTTTGGATTTGTCTCTTCCTATTTCTCAGAAAAGATATAATAGCAGGGTGTCGTACTGAGATTCAGAATCATTAAGACTTCATTAAAAATATACTAAAGCACATTTACTAGTATGTGATGTAATTTCATCATAAATAATGAAAAATTAAATGACAGCTGTCAAAGATATTTCTTATTACATTCACTTAATTTTTTAAATTATAAATGTAAAATCTTCAATGACTACAAAGGGATTTTGTGTGATTCTATAGGATACATATGAAATAAATAATCCCTGTTAACCCTAATGGTGAATAATGTGGAGCCTTTTTTTAGTACTGAACATTCATATCCCAGACTGATATATGATGAACAGATTTCATTCATACAAGGAATTGGAATTTGTCACATAACATGTTGTGATTTTTCAATTTTGAGGTTTTTTGTAATTTTGCTAAGTAGTTTAGTGTCTGTTTAGTTCATTAAAATGGGCACTTTAGACATGAAATTGGACCAAGAAGAAAGACCTTGATCATCTGACTTAGATCTTCATTCAATAAAGAATTAGCTTATCTTCTCCATAGCAATTGCTGACCCTTTCACCTCCTTTATTCTGTTGCTTCTCCAGCCTTCCAGGACAATATTCCAACTGACAGGGAAACAACCCATCATGTTGCTGAAGCTCCCATTTAATCTCTATCTGTTGACCCTGTTGGCAAGTAATATCACTTGTCTCCACCCTAAATCTAAATTATTTCTAATTAATTGCTCCCTTTATATCTTCTCTTCATCTCACCAGCTTGCTGGCCTGGCTCTATTTGAGTGTATTGATCATCTTTTTTCAGCCGTAGGATAGAGGGCATGCCACAGGCAGTAACTTACTTAACCGCCGGCAACAAGAACACTTAACACTATCAGGAGTCAGATTCTTCCTCCCCTCTCCTCTGCCCCTCTAAACTCCAACTGCAACACAACAATATAGTTTCTTTGTCCTGATTCTCTACCTATCTCCTACACGCTTTCAAAGGAGTTTATTATTATTACAGTGCTTGTTGTCAGAACCCCTTCTTCTATCTCTTGAAGTGCCTCCCACGGTCATTGCTGACTCCAGGGCCCATTGTTGTCAGTTTTTACATTAACAACATTCCCAGTGTACCTGAAATCTGAAATATTTATGTTTGCAGATGACAATGTTCCTCTGTTTGCCACTAATGTCTCCCTCTCTCCTTTGAAAAGACATATGTGATCAAGTAGCTTAATAATATTCAGTACCTCTCTCTGTCCCCCTCTCTTGACAGAAATGTGGTTATACTCTTTTCCTGCTCACAAATTAGTTACCCTTTCATGCTGCACAAACTTTACAGTTCTAGAAAAGTAGCTTAGCTGCTTCTTTAATGAGATACAAATGTTTCATGCCTACAGAGGTGATCTCTCAAGGTCAGGGCCGAGGCCTGCTGGGTCAGTTGTACCAGAAGAGAGCTGCTCAGCTTTGACTCCCTGGCATGCTTTGTTTTTCAGAATGTCTATACATGCATGTGTATGAAAACATATGCAAATCTATAGGTCTACCTGTACATATATATATTTATATATACTTAACAGGCATCTTCCTCCCTTGCCTGAGACTGGACAGAGAATCCAGCCCTTCCACGAATACTATGTTCATGGGGGATGAGGAGGAAAAGAAGGGTTCTTGTCAAAGATTATGACTACTTCAAAGGAATGGAGTCTTAATCTTTAAAATATGAAGTACGTTTGGATAAGCTATGTAAATTAATGTTAACTTTGGGAATACTATGAGAAGACAGAAAGAAGGGGTGGAGATTGTTGAGGAAAATGAACTAGTGGGGGAAAAGGAAATCATGAACTTTTTTAGCTAGCAAGAAAAAAAAAGTGCTAAAGAAAGTGTATTTTTCCTGTGAAAATAAAAAGGACCAGCCAAACTGGTGGACAAAGCTGCATCCATTAAAAACAAAACACTGTAAAGGATGGCTCAGGGGAATGATAATTCATCTCTAAGTCACCAGTTCAAATACAGCCTAGTTAGGAAGAACCAGACGTCCTTCATGTCAGTCACTGGTTTATTGCACAGAGATCTGAATGGAAGTTAGCACAGGGTTAGGATTTCCAAAGTTATTTTCATGGCTGCTCCTTGGTAGCTGCATGGGACATGCACAATAGTCATAGGGTCAACAGTGTCAAAAGGAGAAAAAAAAACAGTAAATGTAGCTGTGATGCCAAGAGAAGGCTCTTATTGCTGATGTGAAATTGAAATAGCCCTGAAGACTATGGAATGGGCAGGAGTGAGAGGTCTCACATCCCCTTCTCCTCYCTCATTCCCAACCTCTGGACTTCTTAGAGAGATGGGAAGATACATAGTGATTTTTTAGCCCTATGTGCTTAGTGGGTTTTTATTTTCTGTGATGTTGTTTCTGTAAAATGTTTCCAGCCAGTATAAAAAAGCTGCTTGGCATTGAAGGCTGGATAGAGCTCATCAAGCAACATGGAAGGTCTACATGGAAGAGTGTAATGCTGTGCAGATACCTGAGTTATCTTAAATACCAGCAGCTGTCTCACCACATGAGTGCAGCAGACTCCTAGTGAATGCATCCTCCTCCCCTCATTAGCCTGGTTGGAGCAGTCCACTAATGTGAAGACTGCTTCAGCTTCTCTGCAGATCTGCGCAGAGTCAAAGCCATGGATGCAATATTAACTCCAGACTCCAGAATTTCAATCCCCAAGCTGACAAGAAATGAAATATTACTGGAACCAGAGGGGTCGGGGGTGGGGGGTCAACTCATGCTTAGAGGAGACTGAAAAATGGAATCGATGTTGCCATTCATTTTGCCTGTAGTGAATGGCTTAACCTGCAAAAACATCTGTGCTCTTCCCACAGAGGCTTTTGTTGCTGCCAGTCACCAGATGCTCGTGTCCTAATTCAGAAAACAGAAGACTCAAACCCTCAGAAAGGGTTCTGGTTCTTCTTCTGAGACTGAAGTGTGAGATTTGTTGTATCAACTGTTCCCATGCCTCTAAAGTCCTCTTGCCCATGCCAGTTGTTATCTAAAGGAAATCACTAAACAGCCAGCTAGAAAACACAGGCATAAGAGCAAAGGCTGGATAACAACTTTCATCTCTGCATCTTCTTTATGGAGGTGATTGTTTTTGGAAGAAAGATCGCACACAAGAACATAACTATCCTGCAGTATCCCAGGTGTCACATGCATCTCAGACTTAGACTGATGCTTGATATTCTTTTTAGATCTTCTATGTTTTTGGATATTCAAATGACCAGCCAGCCAACAACAATTCTGTCTGCAGCTCTGGAAGATTGTGCTCCATCCACTTCAACACAGATCTGACCATAGAGGTCATGCATGAATGCATTTGTGATGTTAAGGCCTGATTCTTGAACTCATTATATCTTGGAATAGAGCTGCCTGTCCTGAAAATGGTCCAACTAGTACAAAACAAAGTTGCCTACTTGGCAAGAGGATCTCTATGAACGCATTTCTCTGGATACCGTCCACTGACCGAGTCAGAGATGGACAGAAGAACAGGCTCAGAAATAGCCCATACTCTTTACAATCTTAATTGTGAGCTACATTCAGAATCACATAGTTTTCTGAAATACACAGAAGTCAGTGCTTTTCTGTTGGTTTTCTTATGGCTACTTCTAAAAGGCACCAGTTCACAGACAAAATAACACAGCATGGTTGTATTCACACTGCTTAGGGCTAGCTGTCTGTCTACAGTAGAGTGGTTGTGTTCACACTGTAGGGCCCTTGGCTTTATGGCCTCAGTCACATTTAGTGACCTAGTAAATGTAAAGCATATTATTTTGTATGATTTTTCAGTTCAAAGTATTTGAGATAAGGTAAAGGATGTGATGCATCTCACTAAATTGCTGTTTCTATAGCATAAAACTGAAGGTATGTGTTGTACATCCTTGGTGTGACATGGAGGAATGTGTGTATGTTGCAGAGTGCAAAGCTTCCTGGAATTGTGTAAATGAGCTGTGGGAGTGGAGGGAGCAAAACTGCTGCAGTTTAATCCATACTTCCTTTTGGGAGTTGTTGTTGATGTGAGTTATCTCTCAGTCCGTCCTCGGCTTTTGTCTTGGGGAGGTTGGTGCGGCTGTAAGTAGAGCCAGGGAGCGAGCTAACAATTAAGTGATGTGGAAGGAGAGGAGTAGACTGATTTCTGAGAGTAGTTTGTTCTTTGACTCTCATTTATGCAGCAGGATAGATGTAGCCAAAGTAATTTTAATCTTCCACCCTAGACTGACTGAATTACAGAAATCCTGCTGATATGGCAGATTACAGGCATTAGGTTTACATCATACTGGAAGAAGTACCATGTCCACCCATGTCTCAGAGGGATTGTTCATATCTAAATATAGAATGAGATGAGTCTAATGCAACTGTGAGCATGTGGTATTGTGATGCTTGTAAGGCAGATTTGCCAAGCATGATGATAGCTTTACAAATGTCATGATTTGGGATTGCTACAATGTTTAAAGAGGAGGAGAGAATTAAGGAAGAAAGAATAGAGAGAAATATTCAATCATTCCCAGACTTCTGAAACACATGCAATCAAAAATATAGAAAGAGTGCACTTCAGCAACAAAGATGCAGCATGCTGGCTGTAAAACAAAATCGTATCTGAAAATGGTTCAGTTTTACATATAGTATAYGCTGTAAGACCCTGTCCTTGTGTACAGTCTTTGGAATTATATTATCCTGTACTGAGCCCATCAAAATTCTCGGCTAGCCTATATCTAGTTCATCATAACCCTGTATTACAAAAGTTGACCTGGCCAGTTTTTCTGTAAGAACACATAAGGAACACTTACTGGTATACATCTAGCTAGACATAAGGCTAACGAATCACACCCTAGAAGTGCCTGTTTCCAATGAAACTCCAAAGATGAAGTTTCATACAGATGGATAACTCAGATATACATAYATACACTAACATCTAAAGTTAGATGAGATTAATCCTGTGCTCTATATACAACTCCATATTACTAATTCATCAGTGTTTCCACAAAAAAGGCAGAGGCATTGAATTGCTAATCTGGGTTTAGGGTGATATACAAAATCTATACACTCTCCATCTGCAGACAGGAAAATTTCCAGAATACTTAAAGTCATATTATAATTTTGAACTTTCTTTGTCCTACTGGTATCTTGTCCAAAAGTCATTGCTACAATTTTCAGCCATCTCTGAAATTCCAGCTAAAGATGATATAGTTATTCTTCTCTTTTCTTCTCTTTTCCTACCTGTTGAAAGGTATTATTTTCAACTGTTAAGCAGTGATTGAATTTCAGAAAATATTTCAGTGGTGGATGTAGGGTATAGGGCTTTTAAATCACCTCAGGAGAGGTAATATTACTGTGCATCCTCCATAGAAGAAGCTATTAAATAATTGCTGGGCTACCTGCTGCACCTTATCATAACTGTGATTCTTTTTCCTAAATGTTTGCTTTGAACTAGTTTCAGCCTCTGCTACATAGACGGTTTTTAATCTTGGTTCTCACCCATACATATTTACCTGAGGCTGTCAAAGAGTAAGCACGTTGGTTTATTAGCTGCTCTGCTAACCCAATCAAGCTGATAAATGTAGTCTTCAAACAGTAACAATAAATCAGGAAGCATTTTAGATAAGATATGACTTTGTCCTGTTCAATCAAGTATATGTGTAATCATTACATTTAAATGTATGCACTGTTGCTGATACAAGAACTACTGTTTGAAATGAAGGTCAGTGAGGCTTTCAAACAGCTGACAGGCAACAGCATAAGCGAGCAGCATAAGCTTAGGTCCAATATTGCTGGGGTGACAGTATGGCCTTACAAGATGAAAGAGAATTTCCACAAGGAGGAAGGAGTGAGAGAGAGCATGAACATGTTCTATACTGGAGCTCCTGAAAGAAAGAAATAGGAAATCCTGAAAATTCCTTTTCTCATGGAATCTGAGAGAATCCCCTAAAAGACTCAGTGTTCTGCTTTGATCACAGCTTAAATTCATGCTGCAAAGCTTAGTTGTAAAGAGGCACGTGTAACACAGGTTTATCTGGTTTGGATAGGCATTTGCTCTGTGGGAGGAAAGCACGAAAAAACACACTAGAAATGGTGATGAATTAGAGAGCA
Organism: Apteryx rowi; assembly: GCF_003343035.1. Lineage (NCBI taxonomy): Eukaryota > Metazoa > Chordata > Aves > Apterygiformes > Apterygidae > Apteryx > Apteryx rowi. The sequence continues at coordinate 265,251 of NW_020449508.1, read as the reverse complement.
TTATATTACTGGACTCTTAAAATCCCATTCCAACTCAAGTGTTACCTTATTTGCTCAAACAAAGGCAATACTAGAGTAATGGTTATAATTATCAGTTTGACTCCCAAACACAGAACTTTTATATATCCACACAGAGGTTGGACCCATGGTCTTCTTTACATTACATTCTCCATATATCGACCTAACCTTTAGCTTGCCTTGCTTTCTTGTTATGCCTACTGATGTAGAATAATTACCTCTAAACTGGAGATGCTGTGCTGAAGTTAATACTGTTCATCCATCTAGGAACATTATGTTGCACATGAGCAACATCCAGGGCTTTGGGGTTGGATCTTTCAGGTCTCCAGTGAGCTTGGAGCAGAGGCAGAGCAAAAAGAAGTCTATCTTGCTGTTGCTGACTTAGCACAACGAAATAATAAGAGAAAGGACATTGACATAAAGAAAAAAGAGCAATATAGAAGAGAAATGTAAAAGATGCCTAGGCAGCCTTACTGTACCTAGTACAGATAACTGGCAGGTTACAGTTCAGTTAGTGTTTGAACCTCTGGGCTGGAGAGAAAAAATCTGGGAGGAAAACGGTGGATCCTTTCTAAGTAAATAAAGTATTCAACTTAACTCTGTAAACCTGGAAGCATTTAAGGTTGCAGAACATATGATTTTTTTAAAAGATAATATTTGTTTCCACTTTTTAGGATGCAATTCTTATAGGCTGGAACACAGTATGAGTTTATATTTTCCCTGTTACTTTCCCACAGAACAATTTCTTATGTAGCTCCAATTGCAAAATGTACAGTCACATTTTTCTGAACTGTGAGGTTTTAGGAAGCTTGTTTTTGCAACTTCAAGCAGTGTTAGCCTAAAAGAACACACAGCCATAAAGCATATCATTTCCAGGATGAAAAAACTAGAGACCTAGAGACTTTGAGAAGATGAAAACTGTCATGGCACCTGACTAGCTCAGCAGAAGAGAAAACACACAGCCCTGTGCAAGAGCCAGACAATAAATATACCCAATAATGCTGTCTAGTCTAACCTGGTTTAATGCTTCTACCTTTATAATTTTACAAAACATATTTGAAGATGTATCCCTGTGTTGTTTCAAATTATTTCTTTGTTGTTGTTTTTTTTTGTGAGAAATGCACACATATAAATTGTTTATGAAAGCTCATCTCTGACACCATTTATCTACTTTCCTTGAGATATCTGATTCGCCAAAAAAGGAGCCTTCCTTTATAGTATATGAGACGCTTCCTGACAAAATCCCCATTTAAGGCTAGACACTGGGTGTCTCATGGGGATGGGTAATGAGATACAGAGCAGAGTTCTGCAAAAGTTCAAAACAAAAGTCTAAGCCATGTGAAGCATGCCTGGTTTCTTGCCTTGCTGGAAAGAAACATTTCATGTTTCTGTGCAGAAATCAGACACGGTTTGTCATGTGATCTGGTTGGGTATGAAATCACATGAAACCTTGGGTTTTAGCAGCATTTCCCTTTCAGAATGTAATTGTACTGAGCTCAAAACTCAAACTGTTACTTAAAAGGTATCAACGTATAAAAAGTGTGTGGATGAATTCCTGTGAAGCAGAACAATGTGTAATGAAGTGTGTAAAGCATTATAATACCACATACAGCATCCCTAAGGAGTTAGTACTAACCCAGGGAATTTTTGTAGCGATAGGTGAAACAGTGTCCCAGGAGCTTGTGCAAAGGTTGTGCTCTATCCTTACCAAAACACATTTCAGTTCTGGGTGACTCATGCCCTCTGAATGGGGCACAAAAACTGTGGAGGGGCTGAATGCATCATTTGAGGACCCATTAGTGCATATGTGCTGTAGGTCTTTGGGTGTATGAGGTGAAGAGTGGACTGCTCTGGAACAGCACTACAAGACCTTCTGGAGAAGGACTTCATACACTGTTGAGAAGATTTTTGAGAAGATTTCTATCTTCCCTGCATTTCCTAGTCCAGTAATCTGGCATTTCCTGCATTTGCGAATCAAATCTGAAGCTCAAGTCCAACCCAGACATCCAAATACAGACTGTTCAAAGTATATTTGGGTCCTTAAATTAGAATGAATTCACAATCATGTTCCATAGAGCAGCACTCAGCAGCTCAGCAACACTTCTTGAGTTGGTTTTGGTAAGCCTGACTGGAGCTCTCACCAGACATGATTCAGATGCTCATATTGCGCATTTGAAAGGCCATGAGAAATATACTTTTTCTTAGGAAAGACATTCATGGATGGTCCCCAAAGGTGCTGCTTCATAGCCTTTGCTTTCTAGTGTTATATGGGATGTCCACTGTTCTCCTTTCCCCGTGACCCAAGGCATAAGACATCACAAATGGAAGTTAAATTGGCTTTCTCAGTCTTAAATCCTCAGATTAGCAGGACCTACTTCTATCCCAGATCACCCCAGATCACACCTTTTTCCTCAATCTAGTTACAAAATTACTTAATTACATTTAGAAGTCAGTCCTTCTATGTAAGGCCTAAGGTGAACGATTTCTTATGAGCATTTTGTATCTCACCTAATGGCGAAAGGATGATTTCAGTAACACAGATAAATGTCTTCCTCTTGTACAGAATTCACTTTCAAAAGGTGAGAAAAGGAAAGATTTTTTTTCTTTTGAGGGAAAAACAAGCAATCAATTTGAGAATACAGATCTTGGATGGAAGCAACAAAACCAGAAAGCAATATAAAAAGAAAATGTCTGCTTCCAGGAGAGATCGAGACAATGAAACAGACCTAGACATATGACTAGAAAAAACAACGCTCACAGCTGGCTTGCATTCAGACACCTGCTCTGGAAACCCATCACTCAATGGATCATAGTTCATTAACCCACTCAAACTATTTTCTAATTATTGTCACATTTTATTATTCAAAAAACTTGGTTAGTTCCCAAGGAAAAGGATCATCCTCCAAAAATGTCCTTGAATTCTATTGAGAGAAAAGAGGAACCTGGGGTAAAACCAAATTATGTTACAGTATTGACAGTAACATCAGTGTTAACATTCATCCTGTATGTGTAGTTCTGTGGGGAATGCTATCTGTGACCAGAGCAAGCCAAAAATATCTTGACAGATTTTATTCTCCCTTGTTTTTCCAGTATCTTAAGATAATTGTGAGGATTTTTAGTAACCAAAATAAATAGTCCAACATTTTGTCCTTCTTTTTGTTTTTCTTTTCAAGGAAATGATGTACCTTCTTTCATTATCAGTCATCTTCATCTCGTATTTTTTGTCTTGAAGTATGACAGGATCCAACTGTTAGTTTTTAGAACACAATTGCTCAAGAATTCCCTTCACTCTTTCCCAGTAGGTTAGAACCATCAAATTCCACACACATTCTAAGATGTAAATACAGTATAGAGGGAAATACAGAAAGAAAAATTCTTAGATCATCAGAGACAGATCACTGTCTTTTATTGTCTAAAATTAAATTTGAGAGAGATCTAAAACCTTATCTTAAGGGACTGGTTCAGAAGTTGCTTAGATTTTGCTCTAGAGATGCCAAAATCCAGGATGATCATCTTATTTTCTAGACTCCTAAGTTTCCTATTTTTGGCATCTTACCTTGCACAAAAGTACTTTGATTTGGGGAAGCAAGGATCTAGCTGCCTTTTAGATTCCATCACTAGTCAAAAGTGTGTGGATACTTTAAAGTTTGAAACTTTCCCTAAATCTTTGGAGTGGTCTGCCATGTTTGGTGTCCTCTAAGCACCCTAAACCACACCACCAGCACTAAGCTCAATAAAAAGCATAAAAGAAGGTATCATTCCATTCAAAAACACATCAAAAGGAGGTGCTGTCTGTCTTTTGTTTATTAGTCTAGCATTTTAAACACTCAGCAAGAATTTGAGATTTTTTAATAGAACATAGGCAAAAATCTAGTCTAAGATTTGTTACTAAAAAGGAGAGAGATAAAATATAAGTAAACAAATGTAGGAGGAAAAGTAAAGTATGGAAAATCTCAATATGACTTGTATCTGTGAATCCAAAAGGTAGGACTCTATTTAGTCCCATGATGGAGGAAGAATTCCATTTAGGATCTGCTCCCTTTTTTTCTTGATGGCAGCTTTCTGGGTCCTGGCAGACTAACTTTCTTTTATTACTTTGCAGAGAAAAGAACATATTGCCTACTAGTGGAATTAATCTCCTTTCTGGAATCTCCAGCTTTGACAAGGAAGGATTTTTGCAATTATTTTGTTCAGTCTCAAAAGCTAGGCAGGAGATTATGAATTCTTATTAAAAGCTGAGCTTCCCCTATTATATTACAGGTCTTTATCCTGCAAGGTTTTGTTCTTTTTTGTTTTTCCATTCAGATCATTTCTCTGTCTCAGGGAACAAAGCCCTAGCCTATCAGATTCTGCACAGCAATTTTAGATTTGTCAATAAAGATTTGGAGTGTTTGGAAAGAAAGAACTTAGCAACTGACCTTGCTAAGCATGTCATTATTTCTGGGCTGTGGTTTACTTTGAGGTGAGACAAATGGAAATGATTAAAGTAATATTTTATTGAATTTTAGTAGAGGGATGATACAAGAGAAGATAGTATGGAGATGATTAACTGAAAATTGGTAACGTCATGTATCAGAAATGACTGGAATAATAAAAAATTCCACAAAACCTCCCTTATAATATATCTGGAAAGGAAAAAAAAATCTTACCATCGAACAGCATTAAGTATTACCTGTTAGTATCTTTTACTAGGGTCTTTGGCACAAGAAGGTTATCTCACTGGGACTGGAGCTGTTGTAGGCTCTCCAAAAGGACCAAAATAAATAAATAAATAAATAAATAAAAGAACATTTTGAACCATCAGTCAAAATATACTAGGATGCAAAAGTTCTCTGCTGAGGTACTATGCAACATTATGAATCCGTTCCTAGTTTGGATGCTGTGTATGATATTCTTCCCTACGACATCGCAGTTCCAACACTTTTAACCTCCTGTCCTTCCCTTTCCCCAGTGCAGCCAGTTGGGCTGGTCCATGAGGGTGTCAGCACTTGGGGGAGGTGTCATCCACAAAGGCTCACAGGGGAACAATAACCAAATTTGTATAGGATAAACTACAGTAATTAAAACAGAAACAGAGAACAATTTCTTTGCCCTTAATAATTCAGATCAATTTGTAAATAAAACTAACACAAGATGTAAATGTCTCTTGAGACTGAAGGGAAAAGAGAAAAGAGGTTAGTTTCTGAAATGACCATCTAAATCCAATAAACTTTTGTCTGATCTTTACAGAACAGCTAAGTGTAAATTCTGAGAAAATGACCAGACAAATCAGTTCACTGCAGTTTCATGCTCCTGTTATTTAGATACTTGTCAAAATACTAGCTTTCTGGGAATACATATTGAAAATGAGTGAAGAAGCATATCTGCCAAAGTACAGTTACCAAAAATGAAAATGGATATTACAAAAAAAGCATGTACATCATTAGAAAAGTCCCATACTGTAATTCATGGTATTTTGCCCAAAATCTGCTATTGATGAAAAGTATTTTTCAACTTACTATATTCAAAGGTGCTTCTTATTTCTGATTTTCTTATTTTATTGTTCACTTTATTCTACAAAATGTAACTTTCTCTGATCAGTGAAACAAACATAGTTTTATGGCCAGTCCAGGAAGTTACTAATGTCCTATTATAGCTTTTTGCTTTTTCTCAGAAAATGATTTTTTTTTTCTTGGTAATTTACTAATAGACTTCTGTGATGTTAACAGTGGGTATAAATGAAGAATTTGGTTGGAGAAGTCCTGCCTCTCATTGAAAAAGGGTTGCAGTGTATAACTTAGGGATTATAATTGGAGTATAACTTAGGGAAAAACAGTTGTTTGAAGTTTAATATGATCTTTGGAAAGGAAGTGGAAATTTTAGGTTGGTTGTAGGCAGTTGCAGGCCTTCTATGTTAGAAAATTCACAGTTCATCAAACAAAATAAAAAAGATTTCAGTAAGTTTGTCTGGAAACTACATGTTAATTATTACTATAATGCCATTACATATTAAATGACATTTAGAGTATTATTTAAACAATAACAAGTTGTTTTTAGAAGATGTATGTGTCAGAGCCACTATACCACTGGAAGAAATGAGTTCCAATTAAAACTTCAGTGTTCTACTGAAAAGAACTTTAAGTTAAATACCTGAAGATTATACCAGCATCTGTTGCTGAGAAGTTTATTTACAGCTAATGGAGCATGTCAGACATGGCATCAGTCCTTGGTTTTGAGTAACAGCAACAGACAGGAACTCTTTTCCATCTCAGCTTGGTGGAAAAGATGCAGTTGTTTCTTTTAGGATGCAACCATTACTCAGATTTGTTTTTTATTTATTTTCTGGACTTGCCTCTATACTGCTTGCAGGGAAATGTATATCTCRAGATCACAAGGAATTAAATGAGGCTAATTGCCTTTGAGCTTGTACTGAGCATTCATTTTTGCACTAATGCTGGTCAGGTTTATATCAAAACCTATAAGCAGAATTTCCTGGAATGAATGTATAAAGAAGAATTCTAGAAAACAGAACAGTTCTGTGCTAGTTTGTACAGATGTGTTTTAGTCCCTAAATTGTTTAGAATGACTTTTGGCAAAAATTGTGATAACTAGAAACAGTGCAAATACTGAGCTGGGATTCCATGCTGTAGACCACAAGAAAGCAGCCACCTTAACCATCTCTGGCATTAACTTTCCTTTCTTGGTGCACCAGAACTGATTTGTTAATCATCTGGACATGTTGCAAAGTTCATCTCTGGTTTTGTAGGCAGTTTGGGAAATGGAGGATGGAGAAATGTGGGACAGCTGAAAGGGTCTAAGGTTTATGCTTTTTGATGAGTGATAGAGGATATCCATTTGATTAAATTTTTTTTTACATGTGTTGGATGTGATAAATTATGATTTATTCTACAGATGTTCAGAGCAAAGGATAGATGTTTGCCATTGTTATAAATCAAAGGTATAAAATATATAATTATGCTTATGAGTTGTAAGAGAAGTTACAATAAAAAAGGAATTTGTTCAAATAAATTGGATCTTGAGGACAGTGCATGTCATGAGATCAATAAACAGCATTCATTAAGCAACTGCACTGCTGAAGAGACTGTCACAGAATTTCAGCTTCATCAAGCTCGTAGTGAAAGCGTAGGCATTTGGATGAGGTAAAATGTTAAACCATAATATAGCTACTGGAAAAAATAATGCTACTGAAAGGTATCTACATGAATTATAATTTAATCAAGATGTCATTGGTCCCCAATCATATAGAGATACATATAAAAATGTTTATGCTATGTCCAGTGTAAGTTTATTACTTTTTAACATGAAACTTATTGGCAGTCCCATCCAGTTAAAGGATAAAAAGATGCAAGATGGAAAGCCCTATTGAGAATATTAAGGTGTGTAGATCTACACTTTTACATTTTTTACCATCCAAATCGCAGTGGAATGCAAGTCTTTGATGCCTGTTAGATCCACTTTTTATGAGACAGAATTTTTAATATTAGAAGTTGGATAGTACTACAACAACTTCTGAATCCCAGTTGGCTGAGAAAAAAAAAAAAAGAAAAAGGAAAAAAATGGAGGAATTTAGTAATAAAAATAATTTTAATATACAACAAATTTTGATCTCAGACATACCTGTGCCAACCCATTTTAGAGTGTTTAGATGCTTTGGAGAGAAGAATTTATTCTGAATGAATGTCTACAATTGAAGAGAGCTGATAAATGCTTTATTTATATGAAACTAGTGGTTGAAACTGTCTGGTGTATATTTCTATGCCATTCTGGCATTTCTTAGAAATTAAATTATGGATGCCAGATCTTCTTATGCATATTACCTCCAGGTTTAATAGGTTCCATATTGGAGCTTCCACATTCTTTCTTTAGCACTGCATCCAAATTGTGAGGAAACCTGAACAACATAAGACTCAGAAAACTGACAACCAGAGGTTCAATTCTGTTACCTAAACACGGGTATCCATGTCATTTGGGATTCCCTAGGGTATCCAGGCCATTCACATCTGGCAAGTACACACATGATCTAAAGGAGACCCCCGGGTGATCCCTGGGCAGCTGGAAGGGAAAGAAGACACTCTAGGGTATATCAGATTGCCACTTGTTACACAACTGAATCTTATTTTGAGAATGGAATTCAGGCTTTAGATTCAGCAACCTAAACTTAGGCTTCTACGCTGTAGGCATCCACATGTGAGCTAGGTGTCTAAACTCCTGTTAGAGTGAATGCAGATTTAATCAATACAGTCAATGAAGTCTTAAGAGCTACTCAGAGTAGCTGAAATAGACCCCTAGAGGTCAATTTATTCAACCACACTCAAGTGTCTGGTGCTATTTGAAATGCCCCAGGGCATTTTGACAGGCCTCCAGCTGTCTGTTCAGAAAGACAAGGTCTCTTGTAGGTGCTGTGATATGTCCAAGAGACCTGTATGGATGTCTCAGGACCCTGTGGCATCTCAAATGATGTTAGACAGTCATGTGTGGGCAACCAAGTCCCCCCATTTAATCAGTTTAATAGCTCTCGGGACCCCACTTACTGTAGTGATTGGTTTACACTGACTGTAAGGGAGCTCAGGCACCTTGTTCACACGTAGGCACGCTCATTTTAATGTTGAATATGGAGCTGGGTCCCAACCCAGATTTTTTAAAAACCTTCATAGAACTGTGATACCTATGGCAAATTGCAAAATGATAACGGTTACAATCATATTGCAGTCTCCTGCACTGTAGATGATTATTTACACAGTAATAGAAAAACAAGCTTTAAATGATTGAGAAGAACCGGATAGGGACAGTGATGACAGATTTCTAATGCTGCTTCAGACATCCTAACGTATCTTGCCTGGCCGTCTGTTGCTGCTCCATTAGGCAGTGGCATTCCTGTAGGTCCTGTGTCATAACTTTCAGCCCTGTGCGTGTGTTTCAAGGCATCTCAAATGACTGTAAATGACTTTCTACAGGTAACAGAATCAAGTAAAAGAAGCCTTCCAGGATAGGTAGGTGACTCCTACCCTTCATGTATTTTTCTGACATGAACTACCTTTTGAAAAGGAATGTACTTAAAGTGATCTCTGGATCCAGGGCTACAGTATCAGGTGGAGCAAGCAGGCTTACCAGGTGCAGTAAGGTGCATGTTTTTTGCAGGGTACTATAGTCCACGTTGTTTACATGTGAATAAAGCCCAAATTTGTCACTAAACAGCAGGTTTAACATGCCCTTCTCTAACTGACATGTCCTGAGAGCTCAGCTGAATGGACTTTTTGCCTGGAACACAGCATAGCATTAATTACAGCTATATGCTTTCTATCTGGAATTAATTTGCACCCATGCAGCCTGGAGTCTAGGCAGAGAAAGCTTGTACTTGCCAGTAAAAGGTAAGATGGAAGAGGATCTGCAGTTCTTCCTTTTGGGATTCTACCACCAGAGTTGAACAGAGTAATCAAACAACCTTCTTCTAGTAAGATACTGTTTACTCTGCACAAAGCATGAAGCTTTGCAAAATAGAGGAGAGACTAAGACAGTCTGTATTCTATTGCTTTAACTCAATGTTTGCTATCTCCTCATGAAAAGCTAAAAAGGCCCAGATTTTTCACTAGTAAAGCATCTGTGTTTGCCTACCTAAGTAGTTTCTGAATAAGTTTCTCTGGTGCTAGAAAGGAACAATTTTTATCCATCCTGAATTCCGTATTCTCAGTTCCTGTATTTTGAATCCTGCTCCCCAAAGCCATTTTGGTAGGGTCACCCAATCTCCCCTAAGGGAATGGCTCCAGCATTGTTCGGGAAGCTAGTAAACTTCCTCAAAGAGGGCCTCACCTTGTCATTGTTTTGCTTTCTGCTTCCGCTCCAGCTGTTACCCAGGAATCTGGACATCTCAAATCAACCCAAGCAACCCCACTGCCACCACAACTACTCACATACATATTCTTGCTTAAATTCTCATGGGTGGAAGACACAGACTTTTAATTCTTTCAATAAGGGCCTTTTTCATTTGTTCTCAGCACAGTGATCCTGACTGAAGATTCTGAGTATTAACACAAATTGCTAGTAATAGTACTTATACAATTATTACTACTACTAATTACTACTGCTACCAACTGTTTGAGCTTTGTTTTTACTAAGCTAAACTAACTAAAAGGATAGTTTTGAATTAATACAAAATCGGCTTTGGATTGCCAGATGTTTTAGATAAAGTCCATACACTTTTTTTGTGAAATGGCTACTTCTGGAAATATGCCCTCTTTGTAAGAAAGTTTTCCCCTTTTAAAAACATTTGAACCGAAATTTTTCATCTAGTGTACTGCATATTATCCATAAAAGGGGGAGACAGGATGGATGATCAATGCAGAAAACAAGAATTGCTATTCTCATATATAGTCACTGAACAAAATAAGCTTTTGGGTTATCCTGCTGAATGTACATACTTCCATGGGTGCTGAAGAATGATATATTTCAGTGCATTAAAACTCACTGTAGCCATATGATGACTTGTAATTACTGATGAAAATGCTGAAATATCTAAAGAAACTCACACACGAACTAAATGATTGTAAGAGGTAGACTTGCATACAAATGTTTAGCTCCATTAATGCTGAGGTGAAAGCAGGCAAACTGCCAGCATAGTACATGGATATTAAGGTCAGATCATAATCTTTTCTAATAATAGCTACAGGTACCTTAATTAATTGTTAAATTACAGTGGAATTCCTACAATGGTGCATATCACATTGTCATGAATACCACATTCATTCTTGTTGGTTTATCAAAGGATAAATAAGGAATGGTCATTTGTTTCAAAGTGATCCTGTCAGCTAACACACAGAAAATCCTTATTCATTCCTTTCCTCTTCATTGTATTAACATTATTCATGCTGAACCCTGCTGGCGTGCATGTGACAGAGTATGGAATTTGAGATACTTTGGCACTGAGCAGCACCCAATTATTGGAAATTAGTAACATTAACAGAAATGGCTCTAATCCTAGCTTTTTCAGCAAAGAATATGTTGCCTCAGTTCTAGCCACATGATCACTCTAAGCCACCCCATTCCTTTTGTTGATTAAAACCAAGGCATAAGTGGGTGAAATTCTCTCTCTCCCCCCAGTATCCTGATAGCTGACTAAATTAACACTGCCCTCTGATCACCAAACGAATGGTCTTTGTGGGACCAAAACATGGATGATCAAACGGAGCGTCCGCCTGGTTTGACAGGTATGGAGTTGAGTTGCACATGTGCCTCTCCTGTGCCTGACATCAGCAGCAGGAGGGGTGGAGCAGTCTGGGGAGTTAGTGCATTTACAGTTGTTACCAGGGAAACAAGAAAAATTGCAGACATACTGTGTTATATATAATATGATCTGAATCTGGCTGTATCACAGCAACATTTGGCTAATATAGTAATATACTGTGCAATAGAGTAGGTAGCAAAAAATTCCAGTATTTTTTATGGCTGTAGCAGGGACCTCTTTTATGTAAAACATTAGTCATTAGAATTTAGATTAGACCTAAAAGAGAAGAGAAATGGAAGTACCATATTCATCTATCTCCTAAAAAGAAATAGGAAAAAAAAAAAAAAAAAAAGCCTCTAGGCTGAATTTCCATTGCAACTTCATTCATCTTGCTGGCTTTGAGTGGCCAGAAATGCAGATGGTGCTTTGCTCTCTAAGAGCTTTCCTTCCTTGAAGGTCCCACCTTCTCCTCTCTCTGTGAGTGAAGCCTAAATTTCTACTTGTTATTACATAATTCTCACCACATTTTTACCAATTTAGACCTTCCTGCTCCCTCTGGCGCATCACAGACGTGTAAATTGCTTGCAAAGAAATTAGTCTAAAGAGTATTCTTATTCTGAAACTGGGTATCAAACTGAACTTAAGATGTAGAATAAAAGCAGCTTATACAACCTGAGTCTTGCCTTGTGTTGTGTTAAAGTGCTACAAGGTGTCAGTCAGGCAGCCTGTGGAAGAGAAAGGCTGTGTCTACATCTGCAAATAGTGAAGATCAATAGGAGCAGGGCTACAGAGTGAAGTAATTGGTGCTGAAGGACTGAGGTCCATGCTGCATGAAATTTGGAAAGTTTTAACTTGGGCTAAGTCTGATCTGGTCCTGTGAACTGAATTCCTATTAATGGTTGGAGCAAATTATGCGTGTTCCTGGACTACTACTCTCAGTTTAGGTTCATCTGATACTGTTTGTGCACTCTGAGACACTGTGATAGGAGTCAAACTATAGTAGGTGGGGAAAACCAGGAGATTTTGCTTCAAAGGAAAATTCTTGATCTGAATTGAAATGATAATGTAGATGTACTCAGATTAATTCATAATCTTAGAAAGCTATATTTAAGCACAAGAAAATATTCTTCCACTTCTTGCATTCTTCCATCCTTTTTTCTATCCCTTCCCTTCAGTAGAAGTGGTATGGATGATGGTATATTTGAAGAAGGCATCTAGTCCTGAGAAGAGCTAAAGTGACTTAACTAGGGAAAACATATTTCTTATCTCTGCTGACTTTAGAATGTCTCCTCATTTTTAAGCTTTGTTTTATGTTAACTATTTCTTTAATTTTTTTTTTCCATTTTCACCAGAATTGTTTTGGACTGAAGGACAAAATTGTTTCCCAGCTGTCTGATCAGAGATCTTTTTAGATCCATCGCACATATCTCTGTTATTTAAGCTAAAGCAATAACTGGTAACAATAGAAGGCTACTACTCTGTCTCTGAGTTATAACTACTTTCTCAGTGCCTTAGACTAGCCTTTGTTAGATGTCAAAGGAACATTAAAAACCATGAATCTCAGCTTTATTTTTGTGGATCCTTTTGCTGTATAGTGCAGTCAAGTATGTACACTTATTCGATACATTCATCCTAAGTGAGAGATACAGGCTCCAAAGTACCTACTATAAAAGAGAACCTTTGCAACTCCACAGCTGTCTTACTTTGTGAAATAAGTGTGTGATGCTAGTGGGCTCTGCAGTTCAGGGGTGTGAAACAATGAAGTGTATGCAGTCATCCGTGGTCAGTAAAAAAGTAAGGCTGAAAATGACTCCTAGCTCTGTTCACGTTTCACTGTTTTCTAAGCCATAAAATGACCACTCCTGGTACAACCTATGAATCCTTTTCTTTAGGTGTTTACCACGTAGTCAAGTGAAGGTTCAAACATCGAATCTGTACACAAGGATTTGGGGCTGGAGCCAGGTCAGTGCAGATTTAGGGATAAGAAGACTTTAACAAGCCTGACTGCAGGTATACAGCTGCAGTATATAAAACATATATATCAGTTTTAAAAGTCTGTAATCTAATCAAATCCAGCTGTTTTTCAAGGTGACAACAGAAGACAATGCTTTCTGCAATATTTATGCTAACTTTCATCTTCCAACTAGCACTTTCCAGAAAAAAGAAATGGAAAATGAATTTAACATTGGCCAAACTCTTGGTAGTTCTTTAGCTTTGTTCTTATAAAAGGTTTTCACTTGTTCCTTATGTTATAGGGTAACTGAACCTTAGAAACAAAAAATCAAGAAAAATTGTAGCCCATTAAATTTGTAGAATTATCAGCAACTGAACACAGATTCGAACTAGAAAGTGACGGATCCGCTCTGCACTCAAGTAATAATTGGCGTTTATTTTTCTGTCCTGTGAGTTCAATGGGGTCTACAAATGTTAAGGTGTTAAATGTTAGCATTATCACACTGGTTATACTGACACAGCCAAGGACAGGCGAGTATGAGGGATGGACCATTCGTGCTGTAATCCACTGGGAACGCTGGGATGGGAATCCGCCACTCCTGGCTCCCATTTCCTCCCTGCCAGCCTCCCTTCTGCCTTGATTGCAGGCTTGTCTCTGCTCACAAAGTGCATTAAATATAAACACCATTYAAATCATCCTCATTCCCTCTGACTGACAGCAGCACTTTGTCAGCTTCAGCAGCTCCCTGCGCTTGCTTCATGGAGGGGTGTGTGATAAAGAGGATGTATGGTAGTGTATTTTAATTACAGGCATTTTTACTCGAGGAAAAGAGTAAACAGCTGAAAAATGTAGAAGTGTGACAGATCTACATAATTAATTGGGGCCCCAACTAGGCTGCCACTGGGTTGCTGGCTGTTCCTGGGCTTAGCAACAGTTTGAAGATGAGGAGAGAGAAAAGGAATAGGCATTCAGAGCCTCAGATTTTATTTTTTAAATGAGAGCATATTAAAAACATCACCACCATGCTTGGCCATCTCACCGAGCTGCATGCTCATTTAAAAATATAAATAAGAAATAAAACTGTTTAATTATTTTCTTTCAGAATAAAAGTAATAAAGAACTCCTCTGAAAGATTTTTTAATCAGCTTCCAAAAAAGCCTCAGAACAGCTACGTTCCCCCCTCCCCCTTTTTAAATGGAATTTGTAATCTAACGAGGAAATTATTTATGAAGTATTTGCTCTGCACCTGAAAATACCTCCAGTGAAATTATGTTTGGCAACCTGAAGCACTTTGAAGTCGATGGAGTGGCAATAAAAATTAGACCTTCATTAAAGAGCAATGCCTTTTCTCTAGCAAACTGGCACAACCTCAAGAGGTCAAACTCTGGGAAGGCCACAGATCTCTGCCCAAGCCTTGCCTGCACACCACACGTGGAAGCAATTTTGCCCATATTCTCTGCTGTTCTTTATGAATTTCTCCTTCTCCTTCCCCCTCCCTACCCTTTTTTTCAGGCTTCCTTCTACAGCTTTCATGTTACATTTAGGAAATTAACAGTAACTGTCAAATTACTCTGCAAATAGGAGAATATAAGTTTGGAAGGAGTAGAACTTGCCTTTTGCCCTAGGGCCAATTCAGTGGAAGAGCAACAAAGGGATCCTTGAGAAGTGTTTGGATAGACTGTTTTAGCAAGCTATGCTCTTATTTTATCAAGTGCATGCAATTTTTCCATTGGCAACCCCCCCCCCCTTCCTGTAAGTTATTTTTTCCCCTTGTGCACCCCACTTGCAGCATGGACTAGAAAAAGTACTGGGACCAATTATAGCCACTAGGAACAGGCACAGTGGGTATTACCCTTAGAGAGAAATGGAAGAGGTTGGGAACTGGGGGTTCCTTGTGGGAGTATGTGCAAAAAGTGTAGTTTGTTTTGGAAAAAATGATTCTCATGTGCTTACAAAGAGGAAATAAAAAAGGGAGTAGTTACTTTAATTAAATACTGAAATCTTTTTGAAAAAAATAGTGAGAGAAGAAAGCTCAGAGGAATTGTAATCTATGGAGATGTAAGCTAATTACTTAATCACTTGCATTTGTAAATCTTATTGGAAAAGAAATTACTGTAGTGATTAAATTACAGATATTTATCTGCTAATAGCCCTGATTAACTGGTGGTGCTAATCTGTCATTCTGAAAGCCAATATTAACGGCATCAATCTCACAGAACAATAAACAATTTATATGAAAGAAAACTTTGTCCATGTAAAGTCCAGATGTGAGAAGGGAATGTGGGATGTGTGAGATTCTGGAACGAGTTTGCTGGACTAAAACAGCCGACTCTCTCAAAATGAGTTGTTTTGGCCCATTAACCCATTGTCAGGCACAAAGCACTACTTAGTTATGAACAAGTGCTGTCTTATACTGCGAAAGCAATTTAGTTAGCAGCACTTCTAGGGTAAATAAATAAATCCCAGGCTTAATTTATTACCAGAAAGTTATTAGGGCTAGAGAGAGCAGGTAGGCCAGAGAGAGTTGTTACTAAGACTTGCTTGCAGGTTCTGCAAAGAAAAGGTAGCTGATAGAAGCCAAAGAAAGGCATAATTTATTTTTTTTTAACAGATACCTGACTGATGCTATTGATTTTCACTTTGGCTAAATAAACTTTTTCTTTTTAATCAGTGTTTCTTACCACAAGGGAAAGTGATGAAGAGGAAAAGTGGAAAGACCAGTGCCTTAATTTCCTCTCCATGTTGCAGGGCAGGTTTTACAGGGAAATGAAACTCCAACAAATAAACCCAGGTTAGAGCTTCAGAGGAAATTTGCTGTGTGGCGGACAATAGCAAAGTACCCAGAGAAGATCAAGTTTCCTATTTAAGTTGTTCAAGAAGTACTGCAGAAAAGAAAGAAAGAAATGWAACAATTGCTATAAGTGCTAGCTTTACAGAGCTCCTATCACAAATACAACTGGAATCTACCAATGTAATCTTTATGATGACCAGATGTCACTATTTCTGGGAATGTCCTGAGTTTTCAAGGGTTACTCCCATTTCCTGGCAGGTTTTTGAAGCTGGTGTTTGCCTCGGTTACAATATAGTCTGCCAGCTGACTCCTCTCATCCTATCAGTGCCTATCATTGCAATCTCCTTTATCCCAATAATTTGAAGCAACCTTTCTTTGTGCGGAAATCACTACAATTGTCTTTAAAACAAGGAATCAAGACCTTCTGTTTAAATTGTATTGGGAGTTATTGCAGACAGAGGAGAGAATGTGGGAGGCAGGGAAGGAATATGGTGGGGGGTTCCTCATGCTGGATGCAGACATGAGGATGCAGTGGTAGTATCAGATCAGAAAGGGTAAGAAAATTCATTCACTTTGGCAAAGCATTCACCACGTCTTCTCTTTTTCCAACATTTTGTCTGGGTGGATTTGGAGGATTTTCTTTCTTTTTCAAGAATGACAGAGTTTCTGCTAGAACTATCAAGTCAGATGCAATTGAGCATCTGCAATAACTCTGAGAGGCTGCCACACATTCAGAAATCCCAGATGGGTCTACATCACACATGCAACATCGTTAGACAGAACGTGCTCAGTGAATCCTTTCAGGAAACACTAGGCTCATTGCACATCCATGCAGGAGGTTGTCTATACAGCAAACCCAGGTAGCCCAGAATGTGCTTCAAATGCTCCCTGTGATAAATCTGCGCCTGTGCAGTAGGTCTGAAGTGTCTCAGACAGTGCTTTACTGCTTGGGTGTAGACAAACTGTGCAGTACATGCACTAGTATTTATGCATGGGAAATACTTAATGGATGCCTAGGTTGGCAGGAGGATGGCTAGGATGCCTACTTAATGGATGCCAGTTTTCTGAGGGGCTCTATAACGGACAATGCTTCTGTGGGCAGAAACAGGTAGCTGTGCATTTGCTCCCTCTGCACTTTTGAACTGAATCTGGCACTCATTGAGACAGCTAAAAACGTGGTTGAAGGAAATGCCCAGCTGCCTGTTCCCATCCCTGCAGGCATACCTGCAGGTGTTAGGCCTTGAGTGATACTGAAATTTTAGATGTTATATAAATTGTGTTTATGAAATAAGGGTGCCTATGAGGGCAGCTCAAGCCATTTTAGATGTCCCCAGGAACCTGAGACATACTAAGGGGTATGGCACTGGGCCTTCTGGACCTGTATCCCGGAATGGCAGTGGAGACTGGATAGTTCCTAGACCTGATAAAAACTTGTAGTGGGGAACTATAGCAGGAAATGGCCTACAGAAGAGGAGACCATGTTTTCAAGTAATGTAGAAATACCGTGAATTTTTGACTTTATAGACTGAAAAGTGGAACAGATGGGAGACCTCAGGTTTCCGGTCAGCTTTCGCTTCTGGAAAACTAAGTGCAGAAAATTCAATCCCCATGACTAACGACTGATATTGAATGGCAATCGAGAAATGTATTTTTTTGGGTGAGAGACTGGGTAGTTCATTCTCTAGCAAACAGGATGCTTCACTCCTATACCTAATATCAACTGACTGGATGCAATGGCAAATAATATCATCCTTGGTAGGGAGGCCTTGATTAGGTGAAAATATTCATATGAAAGAGCACTTCCCTTTATTTCCTCTTTCTGGAAGGAATATATATACTGCACTGGGAGGGAAACCCAGCAAGCAAATTCAACAAAGGAGAAGAATGGAAGAACTAGAAGTTGCTGTTAGATTGGGAGCTGAACAAGGCAGTTTCTTTTAGTTCATACTAAAATATTGTAAACCAAAGTGAAGTTGCAAAAGAAAAGAGAAAGTGAGAACTCTTCAGACTCTGCTTTTATTCAATGAATAAAGAGATAAAGATTACTTAAGCTTTAGATGATTAGAAAAACAGTCTCCAGTGAAGAATTTAAAATAATGTTAGGACATTTTCCCCTTTCTGGTTACCACCCTGACTTCTACTGTGAAGGCAGTGCATCTAAACTATGGCTGGGATCCAACAGATGATAATGGGAGCTCTCATTCATAAGTTGGAAGCTTTCATTCAGTCTCTGAAAGCAGTTGGACAGTTCAGTAACGAAAAGATATAACTGGCACAATATTCCTCAAGCCTGACGTGCTCTAAAAGAGAAACAAAATGTTTTCTCAAATAAAAAAAGTACACATACAAAATAGCTAGAGCAGAGAGCTTTATTTCTTTCAGACTTTTGGGATCTGATATCACTTATCAGGGAAGAAAACTCAACCCTCTGAACCTGAGTTCTGGTATGAAAGCACAGGGATCTGTGCTAGGATCTGATTTTCCACCCTCTCAGGCAAATCAGTTTAAGGATTTTGAGCTGAATTCTTTTAAGTTCCCTTAACTGAGCTATTCTTGCTTTACACTCTGATTATGTTCACGTAAGGGAAGGGAGAGGAAAGTTCTCTATTTTTCTGAAAGTTTTTAAACAAAATGTCTGGTTTTGTGTAGTATCAATGGTAAAAGGTTAAAATTAAGAATTTTAATTTCTTTTATAATTTACTTAGGCCCTACATTTCCCTTTCCAAGCACTTTCTCTGCATATTTTATTTTCTGTGGTGATACTAATCATAGTATATTTATATGTATATAGTTATAATTAGTGTTATCCTTCTGTCAGTAAAATGGCAATTAGGACAAAGGAAAAAGCTTTGTCTTGTTTTTAGTTTATCCTGTCTCCTTTGACTGGAAGCTCTGCAAGGCACTTTCTTACTATGTGTATACAAACTAGGGATACAACATGCGGGAATTCTGTAATTACCTATAATGTTTCCATTTTCTTGGTAACTGAGCAGGAGCAGTCGTGAGGGTCAGGTGCATATCTTGATTCTCCTCAGAACACAAGGAGTCTGAGCATGCTTCATCCTTCTACAGTTGTGTTTAAACAGTGTTATATTTTTAGAAGAAATACATTTTGCAGTTTTAGGAGCAATAATGCTACATCACTGGTAGAGACAACAGACAAGTAGTGAGGAAAGGGAAGAAAGTCTGGTGTTCTAATTGATATGATACAGGCAGCAGGAAGTCCTATTAGAGTTGAAATATTTGGGCATGGAAGAGGCACATCAGTTTTTGTCCCAGCCTAAAGGCAGTTCCATGATTTTGCTTCTTTCCTGAATGAAGTAGTATGTCTTTACATTGATAGGGCACAAATTCCAAGGAGCTTTACAAAACATTATCAGCATCTATAATGATGCTCAAATGCAAACGTGAAGTCAAACTGTTTGCACAACTGATCTGATAACATCTCTCTATTGAATAAACAGGTCTAATAACATCCCATTAAACAAGTGATTTTCCACAGACTGCAGCAGCTCTAACTACCCAGACAGTAACTTGAGCAGCCCTGTACAAAGTACATCACAAATAGTCTGTTCCAGGCTGTAAACCTATAATAAATTCTTTCATGAGAATAAAATCTTCACTATGCCAATACCAGAGGAAGAAAAATATGTTTCTGTCCATATAGCCCTCTGAATTTCTGATTATATGATGAACTTCTAGAGCTTAGAATTTCTGTTTTGCAAACAGGTCTAGGAGCCAGTCACATCAGTACACACATGTTCTCAGGACTTCCCTAATTAGGGGAAATCCAAGTCTTTCTAAATTTTCTAAATCTGGATCAGGAGGAACAACAGCAGGGGTAATGGGGAAGGATTAGGAGAGACTGGAGTCGTAACCATCACTGTTGCCTCAATGTTTATGCCCAGGATCTTTCTGAGTTATTATTTGCAAGAGTTGTAGAACAGACTCAGGAACAAGATGTTCAGTATCCCCACATCTTCCTGTTGTCATCCAGCCACAAGGCCATCATTGGTGCCGTCCAATGAGTATGAAGACCCTGACTTGCTTTTATGACTTACCCTTCTGATGCCCATTTACAGAGACAACACTTAGTCACTCAGATCCGAGTGTGGTCCTGCTGTCCAGACTAGCTGCCTGTTCTGTCTCTGGGCAGCAGCCTTTCACTGGGGAACACCACAATGGGTGTCCCTGTCCCACAAGGGAAGCATAACCCCAGCATAGAAGAACAAGAAAGGTAGTCTCGTATCAAGGAGAGGCAGCATATCCTCATTTCTGCCCCTGTGGTAAGAGATTATTCATTCCCACGTCTAGAACTGATAGCACATGATGTGAAGTAACCACTTGGCATGTACCAAGGCAGGTACCAAGGCAATCTCATGGCTCTGAGATTCAGGAGACTTTTGTCACTTACTGTGAAGGTCTGCGGGGCAGACTTTCCTCTGGTCTTTGTCTGTAAATGGACTCTGGTGCGAGGTGGGGCAGAACATATGCAGTTATTGGCCTGAGATGTGGGATATATCTCTTCTCAAACTGTTTTTTCAGGTGTCCAGAGAACTCTTCCCACTCTCCAGTATTTCTCCCCTTAACAGCAGTAGATTATGAACATGTAAAGCATTGTGTTTTGTTTCTGCTCTTGTTCAGCAAGTAATTATACCCTTTCAACTGTGTCAAAAGCCTTTTCTTTAGATGTAGAAACAACAGAGTACTCTGTAGTCAGATGCCTGAACTTCTCCACATTGGATTAGTCTTTCATCTATGCTGCCTTCATAAAAGCAGTACTGCTGTAGTAGAGTGAGACCAAAACATCTTCAAGAAAAATAYAGAGGAAAGCTATAAAGACATCATTAAAGCAATAAATAGTTCCGAGATAAATAGTAAATTTTAGTAGGGGGGTCTATAAATGAAAAAAAAATCCATGTTTAACAGAATATGTCCTTTAAAACTCAGATCTTGTTCATCCTCTCAAGGACTTGACTTGCAAAATTTCAGTGAATTATAGCCTGTTGGTGTAAGCATGGGTATACCCAAATTAGGTCAGGGACTTGAATTTCTCTTTCTAAAGAATATTCCAATCACTAGGGCAGAGGGGATTCTGGTATGGCTTCGAAGGGGAGTTCTTGGGGAGTTCTTTTTTTTTTTTTTTAATAAAACAGTAAAGTAATCATTTAGCTATTAGAGAATATATAATTAGGGCTTAAAATCTGAATCAAACTGAACCTGAAATGTGACTGTTCGGAAGTGTGATGATAAAGCATTTGAGTTCAAACACATTCCATGCCTGATTTGGAGAGGGTTTCAACTCCCTCATGTGGATATCTTATATGGGAAGGATGGGACCTCTTCCTCCATCTTGTGAAAGGTGCCTACTCGTGTTGTGAAGGCAACTCCCAAAATGTAAATGTTCATTTAGAAAATGCTCTTTTCAGACAGAAATATTAGTCAAGTTTAATTTGCATACAAGAGTAGTTTCAGCTATCTTGATACATCTTGATACATTTTAAGTAAATTAAACATTTAACTGAAAAAAGAAAGAATGAATAAATAAAAATAGGTAGATCGTGTAGCATAAGAGTAGTTACAACTGCATAGATTTCTCAAACTGATAYAGCTTATTCCTCTCCTTATCAAGAAACATTTTTATTCAACTAAACACTGATTTTACCTATAAATAACTGTGTCCCAGTTAGGAAATGTGGACTGCACAGTTTTAACCACATCAGTATATTTATCCCAGTACATCTTTTCTGTGCAATGTAAGAATTTATCAACAAACTCTCTTCCCTTCTAGCTGCTTCACCTTCAGAATGACTGACTTGAAATACATTTATGAAGTAAAAAAGTATATTTTTTTTACTAGAAAAAATGATATTCCTGTGGGTAATTTAATAAGTACAAAAAATCTACTTTCTTCTTTTGCTTACAGTTTACCAAATTTTACAAGTTAGTAATAGTAACAGTCTGTGAAAGTAGATTTTTCTCCACTTTCTCACACTTTCTAAGTGCTTTTCAAACGCAGAAGAATGTAATTTTTATGTCTTTTGGCTTCTTAAGAGAGAAAAATAAAACTAACAAAAAGTAATACTCAAAATAAATTACTTTATAAACAAAACCGCATTTTCCCACGATTTAAAAAAAMCCCAGCAAAATAGTGAATTTTTTTTTGCATTGAAATGATTTCTCAATGTCATGAAACATAATACCTAAAAAAAAAAAATTGTCAGAGTACAGAAATACTATTGACTTAGAATACAAACTAAAGTCTTAAATGAAGTATATGAAAGGAAATTAAAGACTTAGTAAAGGAACTAACCAAAATATGTATAAAAAGGCAGAAATGCCTACAGTTTTGTTTGTTTTGTGCTGTTCTAGTTGAAAGGGATATGTAAATGTGAACATATACGTTTTTGTGATACTGACAGTTTTTCTAAGAAAAAACAGGAAAAGCAAAAGTAATTTTTCAAAAAAGCTGTGTGTCAGTTTGTGTAGGTATGTCTACTGCAGCTGGATTATATTGCAAATGAGATGTCTGCAGTAGAGGTAACGTCTTTAAGAATGGGTGTGTATATATATATATATACACACACACATGTATAAACATATACACTGTATACATATATATATACACTTTATATATATATATATATATATATATATATATATATATACTGGGAAATATATGCATATTGGGAAAGCAAGGACACTGCATTTACACAGATAAATAGGGCACAGTCTTCCCATGATATTATTCATTATTACTGTGAGTTTAGTTAAGTGGGAGGTCTATTTATGTGGTGGTGAATGTGCCTGTCAAAGGGGTGCTTGGCACTTGCTCCTCCTTTGCACTTTGAAGTTCACTTCCTACAGTTACATTTTCCAGTCATAACACCTCCTTCTTCAACAGCTAAAAAGTCAAGGCTGCTAACCATCCCCCAGTGCTTCAAAATGTAGAAACCATAATTCAGCCCTAAGGAAATGAACCAATTACAAGAAACTTGGTTTAACTTCCTGCTGTGGTAGACAAATGGAGATCTACTATGAAAATAAGCCTGCAAGCTTAAGAAATATATGTAGGCATTTAGCAATTACAGTCAACTGGAACATTCTAAGTAACAAACCCAATCATTTTCTGTAAGGACTAGTTGCTGAGCATAGCATCTGAGGATAACGAAACCATTATGGTTTCTATACTCTAGACAGAGAAGTGTGTGTGAAATTTCCTGTTCTGGTTGTAGATTTCAGTGTTTTCATGGTAGTGGAATAAAGGACTAGTCTATAAATTGCAAAGAATGTGGGTCAAAAAAATGTTTTCATTTCTGTCCACAGAAACAGAGATAGCCTGCAAAGCTTCATACACATAAATGGTACGGATCTATTCACAGTTAAAGGTTTAGCCTAATAAGGAGTAAATGTCTGTGACACAAGTTCAGGACACCTTGAATTGATGCTCATTTACTGATGTCTGAAAAATGTAGTACTTATTCTGAAACCTATGAAAAAATAGTAAGTTGTGTCAGAGAATAATATCAAAAATTAATTACCTTCATTATGTCATGTTCTAATAGACCTGTTGTAGCTATAATAGTCAAAAGATATGAGGTAGACAAAGCTGTACTAGAGACTTTTCTCATTTATTAACTGGGTCTGTGTTATGTGTAATCTCAATACTATTCATCATTTTATTTAATGTTTAAGAATTTGTCTTTAAAATTCTGCACTGTCCTCATCCCCCCTCCACCCCAAAAATCAGGTATGTTGTGTGCATTCAAGACAAGTGAAAAACACGAGCACATAACTGTGTTATACTATCTTACAACTCATTTTTTAAAAATAATTTATTTTTTAAAAATATACAAGTAGTTTTTGATAGTCACCAAAACAAATATTCACCAGATATGTATGAAATAGCTAATATTATTTGCTATGCTACTTTGCTCTGAAAATAAAGATGTTTATAAAAAGGCAGAGCCAACGAGGTGGCCAAAAATATTTTTGAAAATACTCTTAAGTTAATGAACTGTTCTAGTTACTTCACTGTTACCTTTTGAAATGTCACTAACATAGCATACTATACAACACAGCAGCTAATGTAAACAGTACATTACAAAATGCAGTATAATGTTCTGGAAAGGAATTGTGTTTTCATGACTGCTGTTCCTTAAGATTGATTTTTCATTCCAGTGTACAGAAAAATTAAATGATAAAATGTAAGAATAGAGTGAAGTGGAAATCCCAAGCCTTGAGTCATTCTGAAAATACTGCAGAAAGCTGGTAGACATTCAGCTGAATATCTCTAACCCAGAATTCCTGTCTTCTCATGCACCAAATAGAACAAGTATTCTTTTTTTCCATCAGGATTTATGTAAATTCCTTTGAGTTGGAACTATACCACATAGGGCTATTGTACAATCCTTTGTCATCTCTCTCAAGTTAAACAACGTCAGGGTCAGGCTGGGTTAAGATTGCGTGGGAGGTGTCCAAAGAAAACTTAGGATGCAGCAGGAAGTGGTCATGGTCACAGTGTGACTCTCCATGGCTCAGAAGAGGAGCAGCACTTTGCGTGTTCGGGCTAGCCTGCTAATAGACCCGCTGTCTCATTCAGGAATGAAAGCCAGCGTCCTACCCATGTAATGATTGTATCCCCTTGCATACTTGGCAAGCGTAAGAGTATTAGCACTACTGTCCTGGCCAAAAACTCATTGGGGACTGTAATTGCACTGGCTAAATTAATTATCTGTTGTGAATAATTTAGTCAATTAATTCAGTGTTTTTCTTTTTTCCTTTTTTTTTTTTTTTTGGTCAGTACTTTTTTCCAGTTAAGACATGGAAAAAAAAATATTTCTGGTGAAAAGTTATGCAAACAATTCCTTTTTTGCAAGTTGTACATCACAAATCAGATTTTCATGAGCTGTCTAATTTTCAGAAGTGCTCAGTGTTCAGCAGTCTTTGGTGAGGATATGCAGTGGAGACTTTCAGTATCAGGTAGTCATGGCAGATAAACAGAAACATATTTTTAATGAGAAAAAATTATCATGACAAAACTGAATTTTTAGTCTGTTTGCTAAGTGCATAAATTTGAGGGACTGTGTTCTCTACTCAGATGTTTATGCAGCTCACTTCTGCTTCCTTAGATAGTTTTTCAGTGTACTGGGCAATATTAGCTAAATTAAACAAAGAAAAAAAAGTGTAGGTGTCTCAAAGTTAATTATATTCTATCATTTTCAGGCATATTTGTTTCTTGGTAGAGGACATGGATCCAGAGCAGTACCTCCATTGATCAAAAGCCAGGTATGACTTAATGGCTCTCAATTCTGTTTGAGAGGCAGCTGGGAAGCTGGCACACAAGTACTGCTCAGCTGAATAGTACAGGATTATCTCCAGGCTAGCCATCTCAGTGTTGCCTCTTAACCAGGGACCACACAGAAGGGAATGTATGTTACTGGAATCATCAGACGGCTTATAGGTCAAAGAACATAAATCCATAGCAAATGAGCCATGGAACAACTTCATGGCCATGGAATAACTTCATTCTTTATTTAGAAGAAAAATACAGCCAAAATTGTCTTTTTTTTTCCAGAAAACATTGATATGACACTTGAGAAGTTCGTAATTAAATTTCTACATTGATTTTTTTTTCATTTTTATACTGTGTTGTTCATATGTTATTTCATAACCTGTTGTGCCTGTCCAGCTCAAAACAGGTGTCAAAATGCCAAACACTTTCTTCTCAGTGAGAATTTTGAGTTTGTATCTGGTTTAGGTTCAGTGTCTGTTTTGCAGAGAAGAGTTGTTTGCAGACAGGGAGTTGTTTGGTTATTGTTAACTTTTATGCTATCTTACYTTATGCTGTTTCATTTTAGTCTTCCACCTGCACTTCATAGCTAAAGATCAGTTTCTCTGTGGAGAAACATACTCCTGATCTGCACTCCTCTTGCCAGATCCACACCCTCCGACTTTGTCCGTTGCAGCAGGTTTCTTGACTATCTTGGAAGTCCTTCTTTACTGGACAGTGCTTTCATGGCAAAAAACTCAAAAGCAGCACCTGAGGTAATGTTGGAATAAAAACAATATAAAGTGGGGAGGCAGCACCTCAAATTTAGGTTGATGTTTCTGAAGCTGTAGAGCCTGTAGCTTCCCCATAGGAGTGACTGTCCCCTCGCCTACTGCTTTGATCTTGACTTTTAAGTTAAGGGTTTTTTACAGCACATGCAGGAGCAAAGGTGAATGTCAGTCAAAAGGACATAATCCTGGCTTCACAGAATGTACTATGGTAGTGTGGTATCTCATCGGGAGAAAGCAATTTTGTCCCATGAAGGAGGAAGTGTCTGCTGAGGAAATTTCCACAAATGGGGCTGAGGAGCTCATGTGATAACTGTGCAAAAACTATTTTCTAGGAGGAAACATGAATAATTCTGGCCCATGGTTGCAGTCTGCTAAAGCTTTCCCCACTCAGATAACTCTACCAGCACAGTTTCTCCTGGGTTCTGAAATATTTTTAAAGCGGATTGAGGGTTTGGGGTTTTTTTGAATTTTCAGTCTTCTTCCTTCCGAACTTTGCATGTCCCTCAGCTCCCATTAAACACAATCCATTTGACCAGTAACCCTACATATGTGGTGAAAACACAAAGAGAAAAGAAAAGAAGGGGTCAGGGAAAGGTTGGTTGAATAGGCAATTAGTGGGAAATTTCATAAACAATGAGGGAAATGTGTCTGAGAGCAGCCTGTTTTGTTTTTTTTTTTTCTGAATAAGTCTCTATTTCGTCTCTATTCTTTTCATGCAGATTCATTTTAAGAAAAAAAAAAAAACACCATGCATCTTTCAGGATATTTTTCATTCTTCATTTACGGTGCTATAAATATTGAGGTAATAATGCTGGTATTGGAAACCAGTCAAATGAGTGCAATTCAAATTAGCTGGCAAGCTAGGGCAGAGTCTTTCATTTACAGTCTGCTTGATCAGACCACATTAAAATCAGCAAGACTTAAGCCCATTCTGTTTACAGCACACAGGTTGTTATCTAGTTTCAAACCTTTCTGTTTAGAATTGTACTGTATGCAGCTCACCATTAATTGGGAGTTTGGATTCTAATGACTGCCTTTAGGGGCGGGAGCTGGAAATCCTGAAACCCATACCATGCCCTAAAATATATTCATTTAATTTAAAACCTTTACATAAAATTACTGGTTATTTGAAAGTTAAACATTTAGTCACAGTGTTCTGTATCAGACGCTATGAATATATCCACATCTAGATTTTAAATTACCTCCGTTCAGTTAAAGATGCTAATTTCACTAGGTTACCTGAAACATCATTTACACAGGGTTATTACACAGGGAAAAAAAAAGAAATCTTCCTCTCTTGTGTTCAGTGCCTTGTTTCTCTAATCCCCACAGACAGTGAGGAAGAAAGGCTGGCTTTATACTGTCAATTTCTTTTACTGCACACATTGGCACTTGTCAATATTCCTTACCACACAAAATGTGCAAATATTCTAGGACACATAACAGCTTTAGAAGTTTGTTGCCACTTTTATGTGGATGTATTGTAAAAGTCTATGCATTAATTAATGCAAAAACAAGAGTGTTTTTATATTGCAAACCCACTAATGGAGCTCTACCAGCTGAACTAATGAATCAGTTCCATGAAATGTTCATACTCCTAATCAGTATCACATTTGAAAAAAAAGAAAATATAGGCAGTAAAGTAACTTCTAGTACTATTTAGGGGAAAATATCACTGTATAACTAAAGGAATTTTGTAAACATGCACAGTTCCTTAGGGCTTTTCTGGGAGATGGAATAAAATATATTTCCAATGTACACTTTCCTACTATTTTTAAATATGGGTTCAAACTGAAACATACTCAAGATCTGGGGCCATTTGGCACTGGACCTGTAGTTTTTCCTGTAGGTCAATGCCCTAATTACATTTGTTTACATTCTGCAGACTTTTTGTAACAGTATTCATTCTTATACAGTGGTGCAAACATATTCCCTTTCAGTCAGACAGAACTCAGTCACACCTACTTGCAGTCATTCTCTTGTCACACTGAGTTAGAGTGACCACTAACAAATGAGAAACAATTGAGAAGCATGCCAGTATTTTCTCTTCTTACCTGACAATTCCTCCTGAAGAGCCCTAGGTGTTAGCTGTGGCTAAATGTAATTCGGGTAACTGAACTCTGCCTACCCTGGTTTCCCTGAAGTTATAATTCAGTGCTGCATCCTTCTCCACTCCTTGCTCTAGACTTGGAGCTGGACTTGTTTTGTGTATCATTTCTCAAAATGAGTAAAACATTTCACTTTTATTTAGGGAGATCATTAAGATGATTATTCCCACCACAACCTGCTCAAGCTTTCAGTCATGTTGTCAGACTTCTCTGAAACCAAGTCGAGAAGCTGTATGTTGTGGGGTATCTTAAGAACTTAGTCCATCAGGTGTCTCAGTTGTGTACTARTCTGGAGTGCATCAGAGCTCCCATATAGCCTATATACGTGATATTCCTCCTTTCTAGAAGAAAACAGGTGAAAATAGATGAGGTAGGAAAGAAAAGGATAATGCTCTCTTGTCTGCTCCCAGCCTTCAGCTGAGACATGGCAGGTATGTGCATATGAACTTATGAGATCAGAAGTGTTTCTATATCCCACAGTTTAAATATAGTCTTAGAGATCAAGTACTTGTACTTGTATTGAAACCCTGAATGAATTGACTGAACCCATTGAGGGTGTGGTGTATCTAAATTAATCTGAAAATGGAAATTTTAGTTTGTAAGAATGGTGCAATAAACTAAAGGAAATTAGGATGATTTTATAATATAAAGGAAACAAAGAAAGAGTATCACAAATCAGATGAAGACGGAAGTTTTCTTTAACCTGTAGGCTAACAGTAAGGTTCAAAACCTGGGGAGCTTTGATAATGAAAAACCCACCTATATCCTCCAACCACCAACCTATAATCTGCATGATGCTTTAATTCTGAGCTGTTAGTGCTCCAGTCCAATATGGAGCAAATGGACAATGAAGCTATGGATGACATTTTAACCTTGTATTCAATACTATTACCTAAAATTTATGTCTCTCAGGTTCCAATTTTCACATTTTAATATTTAGGCATATTATACAAATTAAACAACAGGTACTGAGGGCAAGTCACGTGATAACAGCTGACAATTAGGACATTTGTACAGAAGATGCATGAGCAAATCTTTTCAAACAGAAGAGGGATTTGAGCACATGCTCACTGAGTAGAAAGGAAATCTCCACTGCCAGGTTTGTGAATCTCTCTTCAATTTCTTTGCTTTTACAAAAAGTGTAATAACCCAAAGTTTTTGGAAAAGCTCTTCATTTAAATATTTCTTTCTTATATTATCATTGTCACTGTTTTACATTTTGGCCGCAGACATCACAATCTCTGATGCATACATAAAGTAC
The DNA here is from genome assembly GCF_003343035.1 of Apteryx rowi. NCBI lineage: Eukaryota > Metazoa > Chordata > Aves > Apterygiformes > Apterygidae > Apteryx > Apteryx rowi. Next base: position 235,839 of record NW_020449508.1, on the reverse strand, counting down.
CTCTCAGTTCTAATGCGGAGTTTCCATTTACCTCTCCCAGAATACCTACCTTTCTTTGAGGCACAACAAATAATCCATCTAAATACACTTTAAATCCACTGGTTCCTCATGCTACAAAAAGAAAAAAAAATCAAACAAATATGTGCTATTTACATTTGGGATTAAGTTTCTTTCCCTTTTCAAAAATAATATTTAACTTATATATATAAAATATATATAATAATATATAACTTATAATGTTTAAACATGCTCTCTCCCTCTAAGACCTCTTTAGATGAGAGAACAAAGAATCAACATAGCTGAACAAAACTTTGTGAATGTTCAAAAACTAATAGCTGGTACATTCTATACCTGTATAATAATAGTATCTAAAATTTTTTCTTAGCAAATATGCAGACTTCAAATAATTTATTCTTCACAAGATAAAATTTCTGTGTTAAGAGTAATGACACATTTATCATAATCCTCATATACTTCATGTAAGAAAAAGGTTCCTCTCCGCCACTCTTGTTCCTCCCATTCATGTCCCATAGGACATGGAAGTCTACCTGACCATACATAACAATAAAGACACCATAGTTATTAACAGTGTATAAGAAAGTTGGAAAAAATAATGAATGGTATATTTGCTAACATCTTATAATGGTCTTTGTCTAAAACTCAGCCACCTAAGGAAAACTCGTTTGTTCTTCACACTATTTCTATAGCATATAAAATTGTTGCAAAATTGCGTACACTGTACAGWGTTTGACTGCAATTGTTGTGTGATTTGGGATTGGAATACTTTTTTGTGACTACCCAGAGCTTATTTCCACATGGAATTATGCTCCTTGATGCTCACATCCCCTTCATTTCCTATGAATGTTTCAGTACTGATACTCTGAGCAGTTACCTAATTAGAATAAAGAATTTCCATCAAAAGCTTCTACTGCCAAATAGATTCTAAAGTGGAGATGTAAACATTAATAGCACAGCATTTGAACTTTTATCTTTTCATTTTGGCTCCCAAATTCCTGATCATGTATCAGTGATGGAATAATCTACCATATAATAAGGGACTGGAAACCTTTCCATAATTTCCTCTGTTGTGAATAGGAAATATTTCCTTTGAAAAAACTGTATTTAAGTCTCATGTGTCCAATAAGCTCTTTTTTCCACAGTCTGTTGTAATCAACAGTAAACTTACCCATTTTGTCTGACTCTGTAGTTTGTAATTCTTTGAAAATTCCATTTTGTCTGTTTGAAAACTTTTCATTAACATGCTGTTATCTGGCAGTAGTAGACATTACAGTGACATATTAGTTTTTCTGCACTGAATCTGATATCCACATTTAAAATTCAGTGGGAATATTTTCAGTAGTCATTGCGAATTATAGATTTTCACAACAAAAAAAATTCCTAATAGGAGGAAGTGGTTCAAAGAAATTTCAGTGCTTCACATGAATTTTTCAGTGCTTTTTAGACTCTCTACCAGAAATCCTCAATCTTTTTTTGTCTGAAATTTAAATATTCTGATTTGCTTGCTCTTTTGACTCCATTATAAATGAATACAAGGGTTGAAACAAAAACAACCTGAATATTTTGCTTTACAATGGCAATATTAATTGCCATTTTGAGCTTTTCTGCAGGATTGATTGTCTCAGGCCAAACAACAGAATGCTCAAGAAATTATTATTGTATTGTTGTATTGTTATTATATTGTGTTGTATTTAGCTACCACATTTTAAAAAGTGATCATAGTGTCTTGCTTTTGAGTATCCTGTTTGAGGATATATTTGATCTGATTCACATTATCTAAGTCTAGATGCCAACACTATGGATACTGGTATTTAAGCTAACCATCCGAATCCTTCCTTGCAATCAAACACTAAATGTGAATTTCCAGTGTGTATTCCTTTTACCTATTTTAGACATCTATTTTAGAATGAGAAGAATCATTGTAATTCCCAAGAAGTGATGAAATATTAGGGAATAGTAGAAGGTGCCATCCATAAAGCCTAGTGAAAACCAACATAGACATGATGAAGCCAATGACATGGTCAGAGACAAGCCAAGACAGAATAAACTTGACCCAATGAAGGACTTAATAAAATGGACTGGTACCAACAGAAGGAATCAGAAGTACAGTAAAACAGCCTTCCTCTTGCACTGAAGCCAAAATAAAGCAAATAGTCACTTCCATTCTTCTAATCCTTTTGTGATCTAGCACTGTTTCAGAGAGTCTGTTAATTTGCTTTCTCTTCCTATTCTCTCCTTCCAGTCAGACACTCAAAACATGTACTGTTTTTCTAACCTGCACTTTATTCTTAAGTATTAGGCTCTGTTGACCTCTTAGAAATAATTAGAACTCCCTCACAGGCGAATATGATGAATTTTACATTTGTCTTTCCATCTCCAGTTTTCTATCTTGTCTTTAAAATACTAGTCAGATATAATTCCCATGTCAGTTTTATTGAAATACGGTCTTTAACTTCTCTGGGCCTTGGGTCAGGCCTAGTGTGCTTGTCCAGCTTTAGAATACATTAACAGTTGCAGTGAATACTATCTCACCAAATTAAGAATGGACTCACCAAATTAATGCCAAGGTTTTTTTTTTTTCCTTCTGAGCTAATATTTTTTTTTTCCATTTACTAACAAAATATTGGTCATCTATTTTAAACAACAAACAAAGCAAGATTCTTGTGTTGTCTCCAACTTGCTTACCTACTGTTTCAACTAACAAGTAGTAAGTATCACATTAGGGAAATTGCCTGCCTCATCTGTGGACTATACCCTGAAATTAAAAAAATTGATTTGGTGTTTCCTGAATTAAATAGCAAAACCTAAATTTGTAAATTTTAGTAATACGGGAGAAATGCACTGAAGGAACTCATCTGTAAAACTGAGTAAATCGTGTCCTCAGTGAATTAGGTCTTTTTAATTTTGGAGGGGAGGCTAATATCTTCAGAATTCCCCTAGATCTACTCCTCACAATAGATTATGCATTTTGATGTACATGTTATTACATTGTATAGGAATGAGAAAAGAAAAAAAAAAGAAATGTGAGCTGATTTAAAACCTGTTGAAATTGTTAGTGAGGCCTGGGAGCCAACACATTTCACATGCATTGACTAAGTTGGGATTTTCAAAGAGGTCCTTTTCTCTATATTCTCTAGTTCTCTTATCTCAGTTTTGAGAGTGGCTTCTGAGAATCTCCTTTTGAGACAAGAGCAGGAGCTAGAAGGACAGCTCAGTTCTGCTCTAAGTTAGACCTTGCAAAGGAATGCTGTGAATGTAGAATGTGTTTGAAGAGCACATTCACAGCTGGCTACATTAACTGGCCAAATTAATCACAAATAGGATGTAGATGAAGAAGCAAGGCAGTGAGGTAAGATTTATTTTCAAAAAAGTTACCAGTTATTTTTAGATCGTAGAAGGAACTTGTGATTAAGGGCCAGCTTTCAAAAATGATATTGAAAATCTGTTGCAAGTGAAAAGAAGAGCTACAAAGATGTTTTGAGGCCTGAAGAAAGTGACCTTGAAGAATTTAAAATATGGGCTTCTGAATAAGTAACCAGGGAGAAGGTCAGATGTGAACTTTCAGGGGAGTAATTCGTGGTTCAAACGCTAACTTCTCTTGCAGTAAATTATTTATATGTCCATGCTAACAAATAATTTTGTTTGTTTATTCCATCAAGAACACTTTACATACTTGCTCAGAATATATAATTACTTCCACAGGAAGACATTACTGATGCTTACAGTGGGAGAACGGCATATTCAGTGTGTCTGCACTGGTGTTTCAATTTGGATCAGGAAAGCACTTCTGAAGTGAATCTCCCAATTGTCCTTGCTTACTGTGCTTTGGTTCATAACATGGAGAGGTCTTGGAAAGCACAAACTGGGTTCCTTTTTGATGAAATTAAGTCAAAGAGGGGTTTCAAAGGCTGATGGACGTTTGCAAGCTGGGACTAGACCTGAGATAGTCTGAGGTGAACTCCCTGAAATGTATTACATAGGCTAATCAGCATTTGCTCTACAAATGTTTTCTTATTGAGCTGCTCTGCTAGCTAATAGAAATGTAGCTAAAAAGAACCATTTGTTCAAAGTTAAATGAGACATGTTAAGTGAGACAGCAGATATTTTGTTGCTTCTGTAGGACAGCATGATCACATTTTCAAACAAGAGCTTTTTTGCACACTTCTGTCTCGACCTGATGACTCTTGCATGTCATTGTCCTTTCCCTTCTAGTTTCTCTGCAATTGTACTGTGGCACTCTCATGTTTCGTTTTCTCTGTCTTGGCTTGTAGAAGAATTCTGTAAGGAATCCAGAACTCCTCCACTGCCATAACAACACCTATCCTCCTTTCTCTGTAAAGTAACCACCACCAACTTGTTCAACATACGCACTGTGCTATCTATTGCAGCAAAAATGAGGTCCACCAATTATTGCAACTTTGGGACACTACTGGAGTTCTCAAGGAAAACTGGAGGATTACCTGAATGTTACTGTCTGAGACTATTTTAGATATGTCCTGATCACTGCTAACTTGCATGTCCCATTTCCATCCAGTTGCATCATTGATTTATTTGAGCATCTTGACAGAGTTGTAAAACCATGCTTAAAATGCTGATCAAAGAGGTACACTATTTTCCCAGGACGTACACACCCTTCCACCAAAAGAATTACTCTTTAAAAATCAAACTCATATTCTTTCTTTGCTCAAGTGCCAGTTTATGTAATTCCATAGTCCCATGGACAATCAAGAATATTTGAAAACTGGTCCAAATTGTGTATCAGTGACAACTTTTCATATTTTTTTTCTTAAACCAAACAGTTACAGCAAGTCATCTTGATGACTATTTATTAGCCATGAAATTGTTTTTAAACAATTAATTGTGTTAGAAATATGAATTTCAAAATGTGAAATATGTTAGACCTGCATCCTGCAATGCACAGTGTGAACTCTTTGGCATTGCACAGATATATAGAATTAAGGGATAAATTGATCTGAGCTAAACATATAAGCTGCATAGCATTATTTCTGTTRGTTGACTAGTTAAATATAGTCACTTTAATCAGGTGTCTAATGCTAATGTTTGGTTGAAGTTCAAAATTCTCAGTCTCCAAATTTTTACTGGATTTACTAAAAATAACATTTGCCACAAATATTTCTACTGAATAACTGCTGGTGGAATATCTGAGATGAAACTATCAGAGAAAAATTTTCAGTGAATTTGTGAGGCTAGAAACAACCTCCAGATGATACTATGTTCTTTCAAAAACAGTAAATTTCCTTATATTTCTCATCGATTTTTTTTAAATAACAGGAAAAGGCCCAAGGATACATTTTCCTCATGTTATTTTTAGCAATTATTTTACCTTGTCAGAACACATACATCATCACTTAAATGTTATTAAGATGGTTAAGCAAGCCATAAAGCATCTTTTCCTTTTATTGTGTTGCTGTTAGAATCATGATCATGCTAATAGCACTTGCACTACATTTACTTTAAAGAAAATGTTATCAGACAGTATTATCGATGTGACTTAATAGCAGAGAAAAGACATTACTAGTGCTGGATCAGATTTCTCATGAGAATAATCATTTCCTTATACCTAAAATAACTCCTTTTTTTTCTTCTTCAAAGTCTTGCAATTTAAAAAACAGAGCTGATAGAGCTCATTGATCCATCCACGTTTCTGTTGCTATCTGTGCACCTCATCTGGCTCCTTAATATTCATGTCGCTCTTACACTTGCTTTGGGGTAAAATTCCTGTTTAACTCCTCTAGGATGTTTAACTTCATGACTGAAACCTTATAGTAATTTATTATTGAATGTGAAAGAAGTGGCATACTGTGCTACTTATATATTTAAATTACATATGCTTTCTTCATAAGTGTTGGTATTTTACAGTACCATATGACTTGACTATGTACTGTGCAGATCAAAGTAGATTTTGCAGTAACATATGAAAGAAATACAGCAAATAAGATGTACAGGGGATTTTATTTTATTTTAATAGGTGCTTCTACATTGTTTCCTTTCATACACATTACGTCAGAGCATCTTTCATCCAATTACTTTTCCTAAGTGGCTACATTTCCTGGAGGAGATCTCCAGGCCATGCCTCAGCAAAGCATTTAAGATTATGTTTAACTAACTTCAAAATGGGAACTGTTCATGGACATCTTTTTGAGTGCCCTGAATGTCAAGGTCCCACAGACATAAAATCAACAATAGGAAGCATCTGAGGCAGCACTTGACGTTAAAATTAAATCTTATCAAGTGAACACATCCAGAAAATATATTCCTTTGAATCTTCAGGAAGCTAGAAGATAAGGAGCTCTCTAAATCAAAGAATGCCTCAAATCAGCAATTTGGAGAAGGACTGAGGGGCAGCTCTTGGTCTCTCACTCCTTTTGAAATAATGAAGTGTTAAGCATGTGCTGAATCCCGGTGACACCTCTGTAAACTATTTCAAGCTAAGCAGACTCTTAAATATTTTGTGAAGTTGTTCCTAAAAAAGAATGCATTATGTAGGCAATGTGTTTTCCAAATTGTGCACAAGACATAACCTTGCCCTGAAAACCAACAAAAGCTGAAGTTAGAAAAAAAAAGCAATAGTACTGATGGATCAAAACTGAAGCTAGGAAAAAGAAAAAAAAGAGGGAACAAGGATTTGAATGACTTCTGGCTTAATCTTTTCAAAAGCATATTAGCAATTATTTACRAAGACACATTCTTTATCCTTGCTCCTAGTTTATAGATAACAACAAATAAAATAAATCTTTTACTTTTTAATTGGGATTCTTAGATATTTCTAAGTAACTATGTTAGAAAATTAGTTTTGAAAGAGCAAATAACATAATATAGTAGGGTAGCAAAGCCTAAGAGAATAGTGATAGCATACTTAATGGTTGATAAGATAGGCTTTTTTCCCAACTTTTATTTCCACTTGCTGTGTGACCATAYGCAAGGTATTGTGCCTCAGTTTATTCAAATGTAAAATAGTTATAATTAATATTCAGCATAATTAATGATTAAGTGCCTTCAGAACATGTAATGAAACAAGCTCTGAAAAAGCAGAGTATTTTTACTTCAGCCTATTTAAAACTGTATCCCCTTGCCACATATTTTCAAAAAGTCTACAACTCCTTACTAGAACTAAATGAGTAATTCAAATTAATAATTTATCTGAAGATTTTTGCTTTGTTTTCTCTTTGCAAATTGTTCTCAAATAGACTGCAAAATTCTTGGGCTTATTAGTTACTGCCAGATTTCTTCAGTGACTAATTCTCAGTCTGAATATATGGATTTTTTTTTCTGAAAATTTGCTGTTTGCACTGTGTTGGTAATCCTTTCCTGTTAGTGAAGAGCGTATGTAATTAATCAATGCAGTCATACCTATGTGTAATGATGTTTTATAACTAAATATATGTATCTGAAAAATACCTGATTCATGGATTTTAAAGGTCAGAAAGCACCAGGAGACCACCTACTCAGAACATCTGTATAGTCAATTTCCCCTGTGTTGAGCCTAATAATTTGTATTTGACTCACAGTGGCAGACTACTTTTAAGAGGATCTGTAAAAGATTATTAAGAAAAGGAAGCATATTTTCAGTAGGCTTAAATTCACTATATGGGGACTGATTCTTTCTTCTCCCACTGGAAAATGTAGAAGCTTACGAATCAAAGATGACTAAAAACCATTGGATTAAATTATATCTTCCATTCAATCTTGACTGAGTAACTTCAAGAGGCAGAGAACAAAGCACTCCTATTGGTAGGTTGTTCCAATAGTTAATTACCCTTGATGTTAAAAATGTTTCTTACTTGTAATATGAATTTGTCAGGCTTTAATTTCCCATTATCAGTTCTTGTTAACAACTTTCTGTGCTAGTACTCCCTGTGAAAGTACTTATACATCATAATCAAGTCACCTCTTGATCTTTTTGATGAGCTAAACAGATTGAGTTTCTTAAGTTGTTTACTGTAAGCCTGTTTTTAAGCCCTCAAATCATAGTTTCTTCTGAACATTGTCTTGAATTTGTTGGCATGCTTTAATATTCTACTGCCAGCATCAGCACTGCCATTTATACAGCTAAAGTTCATGGCATATTGATTAAGAACATCCATTTCCTTCTCAGAGATCAGGAGAAATATCATTGTCACTGTGGCCAGACAAATGATGAATCACACATACTTAAAAAAGTTTCAGTTACGCGCGTGCACACACACACACACACACACACACACACACATTCATGCACAAATTCAGTTTTGATCAACACAAATAGTTTGTTTAACTGAAAATGTCATTTTTTCATTACATTGATACTTTCTCCTACTGGATTTGTTTAAAATTCTTTCTTTGATTAAAACTTGCTTATTTTTAAAACAAATCTACTAATTTGAAAGAAAAAGAAAAATGTGTCATTTATAAAATGAGTAAAATAATTATTTTTATGCACCTTTGACTTAAATACAGGATCCAAATTTTGATCTGTTTATGTTTCCATTTTTCAGTGATTTTGTAAATCATCTTGAAAAGTCTTGCCTGGTTCTCAGTGTGACATATGTTGTTAACTTCATGAACTTTTAATGTTAGAACTCACCAAAGAGTAAGACATTTTTTCACATTCAGACTTAAAATTAGTTTTTCACAAACAATTTATATTTATCTGGAAGAAGACAAGCCAGAAGGTGTCCCATATCTGATAGAATCAAAATTTGCCTTAAAATCAAAAAAACCAAACAGTCCTGAGATAAATATATTAAACATATATACAACAGAAAAAATGTTTACAGTAAAACACTGCTCTATGGCCTCCTCTAACCCTCCTGCAATCAATGGATATGCTCATATTGAGTTCAACAGAATTTGGATCAGGCTCTGAGCAGGATAGTTTCTTGGCATCATACAGCAGGTTATATGAATGGACACTTTCCTTTAGTTTGTGTCTTCACCATCTGTTCTGCCCTCTAATTACAAATGCAAAATGAACATAATTAAATATTGGCATCACACAAAAATAAGCTAGAAGGTATTTCAATGCATATGCATGTTCTTTATTAAATGCAACAAGCATCTGTTTTGTTTTCTTATGTTTTGAGACACAGATAAGGGGAAATTGCTTTTTCCTGACAGAAAGGATTTTTTTATTAATAAATTAGAATTCAATACAAGAGATAACACTTTACAACAGTTCACAAGTAGCAGTTTCTGTAAATAGAGATTCAGGCCTGAATTCTTTTCTGGGGCAGCACAAGAAGAACCGCAAAAAACAGGAAGGAAAGCTATTATTAAACATTGCTCTGACCCACTATTTAAGTAGAGTTCCTTCTTGGTGCATGTTCCAGTAGAGCAGTGCAGACCAAGTACAAGCTGCAACTCTCAAGTAGATGTCAAGCCTTATGTCATTTCCCAGTTACATCCCAGGCTATTACTTAGCTGATACTGACCCAAGCTGTAATGGTGTAGACACTCTTATGCTTATTCCTTATTAACTATCACTTATTAGGTATCTTGGTACTTTACAGATTCTATATGGGATGTAAGGCAGTATTGCCATCCCCATGTTTCAGAAAAAGAGAAGCAGCTTAGAGGCATTATGATCTGTATGTGTCCCACAAAACAAACACAATGGAAAGATTTATCTATACCAGTAAATAAAAAAGGAATGGGGAGTCATGTCTGGGCCTGAGGACATGTGGCATAGACTGACTTGTGTCCAGACTGCTCAAGGTCAACCTCCTCTTGAGAAGATTGGCTGCATTCACACTGCATAGTACTTGGTTCTCTGTTTCTTCAGGGATCCACAGAGCACCCATTTGGTCCCAAGACATGATTATTATTTTTTGTCTGTTTATTCAGTTCAGAGTGTCTGAAATAATGTGGGACTGTGCTGCAGTCTCACAGAATGCTGTTTTTATAGCTTGAAACTGGGGCATGCATTGCATATCCTGAGTGTAGAAGGAAGGCATGTGAGGTTCACAGACAGCACAAACTCCCCTGAAATAGTGTTGGAGGAGTGTTTTAGGTGAGAGAGGGCAAATATGCTGACAACCTGTCCACCTTGCTCTCTTCCAAAGTGAATTTTCCTCTAAACCATGCCTGGGCTTTGCCTCAGAGAGAGCTAGTGGAGCTGTCCCAAACAGCCAGGAAGGAGGGGGTGTGCCCAGGAGCTCGGTGGCTTTCACATGGCAAGGTGGCTATACCCACAGAGACTAAAACCATAGAAGAAGTCAGTTGCTATRGCAGCTTACACTGCCATGATGGTCAGGCATTTTTGTCACTTGCAAATTTTGGGGTCCTAGGGAGAGTGAGGCATCCCTTGAGTGAAATCTGCGCAAGGAAGTAAGAGCTACATAGGCTACTCAGTAAGATAGCTTAGAGGAGAAGTATGTTTTAAAAGACAACTCTCTCTGACAGTTAATTTCCTAAATCCAGGCTTTACTTTGGATTCATGGACATGAATCCTTTCCAGCAGTATTATGCTGAAACTTTTGCTTCTTCATATATTCTATAGTAAGCTTTTACTGAATCATGGACTAGAATTCAAATGTCCCACTTTCTAGGTCAGGGTTTACCACCAAGATTAAAATCCCTTTTTTCCTATGTGTGCCCCTGCTGTGCAAACTAGAAAGAAGCTGTTTGATATAAAGAAGGCAGCAAGATGACTAGGGCATCTTCTCTTGGAACACAAAACTTCCAGTCACCATCAGGTAGATAAGCACTCCTACAATTTGGCTGAATGCTCCAACAGCAAAGTATTTGGGCAATGCTGCTACAGGTCATGTTTGGTGCAGTTCTCAGTCTACAGTGTTATATTGAAAATACCAATTAATTCTGATCAGCATGAAAAAAAAATAAGAAAAGAACCTGTTGCTCCCAGTGGGACTCTAACACAAGCTAAGGAAGGTTATGAGTATGAAACCTTTTTTTCTAGGGGTACGGGGTTGCACTCTATTTCAGCTCTGATTTGTTTTTGTCTTTACTTCACTATTCTTCTACTTACACCAGCAATGTCTTGCTGTTAACTGAAGAGAATGATGTCTCAGTGAGACATCTCAGTGAGATGGGGTACACCATGCTGTAGGCTGGTTAATATACACCTTAGGATCAGTGTGTAAACTGCTACCAGCAAATACAATCTGAGTCCTGTGTTGTCAGTCCCACAGGATGCACTCTTCTGAGATGGCAACAAGCAGCTCAGCACTATCAAAACTTTAGCAATTTGGGGTTTGTTCAAAAACAGGTCATTAGGCACTCTGAGCTAGACTTCCTCTGCCCTAACTTTAGCTGTCTAAAAATTTGGCGTATAGTCCAATTTTGTCCTTTGGGCTCCCTCTAGAGCCAACCGAGAAAGTCAGACACTACCACAACATTTCCTCAGTCACAAGATATGTGTCCAAGACAAATAGGATGACCTACCAACCAAATTTAGATAGAGCCCAGGTGACTAGCTCAACCTAAAATTAGGGGAGAGGAAAACTACCCCTATGGGCTCTCCTAGTGAAAACTGAAGAATTTTCAAGCTAGTTTGAGGATCTAAGTTTTCAACCAGAAAATAGTTCAATTTCTATATCTATCTGTGAATTTAACTCTAAGTCAAGCATTGCCAGATTTTTTTCTGAATTTTCTGCTGATACAAAATCAGTGGTGGACTGAATGTATAAATCAGTGCCCCTGCGCAATTGAATGAGATTCTTTTCTTGCTTACTCACCTGTTAATAATTGATACTGAATATTATATCACTACAACTCTCTTGCTGGTTGGCCAACTTTTAAAATATAAATGTCTAATTCCATCAAGAAAAAAACAGCTCCTGGTTGAATGCTTGACTATAAATGAAAGTTATAGCAGTGGACAGGTATAACTTGTTCCTATCTCCCAGGCATATTTTTCCAAAGAAATCCCTTCTACATCTGCTGACCAGAGCCTGTAGAAGCCCCATAGGAAGGCTAGACAATATTTATTTCTAAAGGGTCATGTGGCTGATGTATATCTGGTAGAAGTAGGGGAAGTGTAATATGAAATACATTTTTAGAGAGAAGTCTGAGATGCAGAATTCATATCCAAGATACCTTACCTTGTAGTGACATTCAGAATCACAGTCGTCATTTCAGGCACTCCAAAAATTTTCCAGAATATGCCCTTCTCTACTGTTTTTAAACACAGAGGTTGCCTGGTGAGGATAACATCAAATTGGTACTGTACCTCACACAGTGTGAGCAGGAAGGAGTTTGTTTTTCCTAGAGTCTTGTTGAAGTGTTAATTTAAAGAAATAATAATGTAAATCTTATTTCAAACATTCTACCCCCCTGGCAGATTTCTATATTAAGATATTTGGGTAATTGGCCAATGTTACTGTAGCTCAGCAGGCATTATTTTCTTTTGGTAAAAGGATACCATAGTAAATTTCAATGAGAAGAAGTAAAAAAAAAATAATAATAATAAGGCTTGGATATGAAAGGAAAATACAAACCAGATGGAAATGATGGAGACACGTTTTCATATCTTTCTTTTCATTTAAGATTGGTTTAAAAGTTTCCCTTCCCTGCATTGGCTTTCTGCCACTAAGTAACATGAGGCAACATATTTGTTCAGCAGCAGCAGCTGGGAACTATCCATGGGCTGCATAGTGCCATCTAGCTAAGCCAAGACCAGTATCCAACGAAGTCAATGGGAATGTTTMCACTACCTTCTGCGGGGACTGGAGCAGATACAAGGAGGGAAAGCCTGGTTCCTCTGAAGTCAGTGGCAAAGTGCCCATTGCCTTCAGTGAGACCAATTCTTCTTTTCTGGGGTCCCAAAGACAAACCTGGGAACTCCACTGTGGGTCTTTTCAGAAAGGAAGAGAAGCCTTCCTGTTGCTTGTTTGCTGTCATATGTGTTAATAAGTTTGGAAGCTGCAAAATTAATGACTGTAGGACTGGTTACGATGGTGCTGGACAATTCATTCCTCTTGCACCATAACTGCAGAGAGGAATTCTCATCTCCCTTTCTGCTCTTCCTAATTAAGCCATAACGACCACTGCAGCTCTGGGGCTCTTTCTTCAAGTCATTGTTTCTCAGTATGGTTTTACTGACACATGAAAAAAAGCTCAGGGGCAGGAGTCGCATGGTGCTTTCTGCTGAAGCTTCAGCTTTAAAGCTGGGACTCAGACTGCTTCACTCTACTGCTGACAATTTAGCAAATGGTCCATGTTATGCTGCTTTGATCTGTGAAAGTTTTCAAAAATTTCATCCTTGAAGAAAGCTACAGGCCCAACAGATCCCCCAGTTCATTAGCAATCCTTTAGCAGTTTCCAACAATTARAGCTGTCAGCCAGCCGAACTCCGTTTGGAGGCCGGCCGCACATTCAAAATCCCTGACTAATGACTTGGTAAAAAGACTTGACAGTATGTTGCAATTTGTTATAATTGAATCTAAGCTGCATCAGCTGTTTGAGGGGCTGAAATGTTTTCAAACATTACATTGATTTAAATTAATGCCACAAAAATATTCAGAAATCGTGTCTGTCAGATTCAGTGCTAATAATCATGTTCTCTTCAGATATGAGGAAGACATTTCATCACCATTTGAAAGCATTGTCAAGAAGGCAGTTAAAATCCCCCTTTTCTACTCCCCCCTTAAATAAAAAATAAGTTGATAATCATTATATTCAGGAGAGTAAAGTGCTAGGTAACYGTAATGGGATGGGGTGAGAGAAGGAGGGCTCTTGCACTACAGTACTCAAGGGAAGAAAAATTGCAAAACCCATTAAAAATAATAATTTTCACTGACTATCCTTCAATATAAAACTTACAAAAAATTAAAACCAATTCTTCATCAATCGTTGGAAAAAGTTCAAAAAGAAGAATCATCTTCTCTAACTCACTCTCTGCCTTTATTTAAACTGGAGGCACATGAACTAAATAGTGGGACATTTGGCAAGCAGACTTCAGCACAAACTCTCTGGTTAAAACTTGCATCTGCTTTCAGCATATCTTTCACTCAGAAGAGGTGGGATGATATGAGATACCAAGGCAGCTTTACTTTCCAAATAAATTGTTTGCTCTTTTTTTTTTTTTTAATCCTCTGTTAGTACTGGAAAGCTTTCCGTTTAAGTTGAGATGGGCTCAGACTGTAAGCATTGGACCTGAATTTTGCTACTTTAAATATCCTAGAGTCTAAAAGTGGAAGAAGGAGCCTACAGTTTCAGTACAGAAATTTCAGCACCATGAAGATCATTTCTAATATATCTATGCAATTGAGGCTGAACTGCAGCACTACAGATTTTAGTTCTCCCCACATCACTTTGCTTAATAGAGATGAAAGCTATTGACAGATCCAGGCAAAGAAAGACTAATTCACTTCTCTGACCTACAGCAACTTGTTGTAACACCAGTTTTACTCCTCTAAGATTCTGGAAGTACTGGGCTTTACCTGATCAAATATGGACATCTACTGTGTACATACTTAACTCTAAGCTAGTCAGTGCAGAGAACTGCTAGGAGCAGTTCATCTCATCCTGAAGTAGGCGTAGTCTCAGCTTTTGCAACACCTGGGCTTGAACTGTAGAAAGCTGAGATGATTTCGGTTTCTTATCTGGAATCAGATATTTTTAGAAAACTGGCTGTTTGATTGATTACAAAAACAAGAAAACAAGCAAGCAGACCCCACTCTGGATCTCTACACATTAATAAATTCTTCTGGACTCCTGATTCTTCTTTTCCAAGATCACTTCTGTTTTCCTGCTCTTTGTGTTATGAATAATCCTTAATATTAATAACTAACCATTTCTATATTTTTGCCATTAAAATTGAAGATTAAAATTTTAGTATATTGCAAGGAAAGCACAATCTGGGGAAAGCAATTCTGATATGCCAAAATTCAAGTAAGTAAGTAAAATTAAAATATTGTTATATATACACTCTGAAGTAATAATATGTTTCAAAATGGAACATAGTAATATAATTATAAGTATGCTTTGTGTTGTTGAAGACATCTGCCACGAACAGCAGGTAGAAAGATTGAAGTCTCAGAAAAGTATTCAGTACAAATGTAAAGACTGTGATACTATAAATATTTCCATGTTACTTTAAAGGTAATTCAACATGCTTTTTTATTTTTGACAAAGTTTTATAAATTTAGAGCTCTATATTGGCTAGATGGAACGTGGGCAACTAACAACATATTTAGTCATTCTTTCAGTCTTGCTGATTCATGAATGAGTATGACTCATAAAACATCTTTTATAAAAAAGCCTTCCATGCAATGTCTGATTATTAAACAATGTCAACAGTCAGCTTTGAGTTCTTATGCTTCAGCATTCCCAGGTTTTACAAAGATGTGTGTTCCACACGCATCCTYGTGTTCCAGGTGTCATGGCTATCATTAAATAAAACACAAAAGAATGCTCCACTAATACATCCTATATTTATTTCACATATCCATTTTCTTTAACTATTATGGACCTGATTCTATTAGGCAGGTGTAATTCCAAGGAATGCTGACGTACGGCCCTTACTGAACACTTAGGACTGGATTTATTTTAGTAACACAGTCTATTGAAGCTAGTCCTCTAGCCTCCCTCTGTAGTCATGGGAGCACGAGAAGCACCTCCAGATAGTGTTTTGCCTCACTACCTACCTTAAACAACCATCTCCAGCCTTGATCCTGCCCAACATGCTGTTCATTCAAATGTCTCACAAGGTCAGAGAACACTGCAGCTTTTCAGATGCTGATACAGAGAAAATTTCAGAGAAAAAAATCCATTTTGCCTTAAATAAACCTTCTGAATTTTCTTATGATAAGCTTGCCAGGAGTTGCCCTCTAATCCCACCAACAGATTTTGACGACATTTTACGCTATTTTCATAGCCATCTCCAGTTCATATGAAACCATGATACTGAGGCTCCCTAAGCAGCACTTCAATAAAAATAACCCAAGCTCCTGGAAAGTAAGGGCCAACACCAGACTCTTCAACCCATATTTTAGCATTTTAGTAGATGATCTGATTTTTGTGTGCTTTGAGTGCCCACCACATCTCCTGAAGCCAGAGGGAACTGCTTCGTACTCACATGTTCAGTGGTAAAATTTTGAATTTAGGTACTACATGTGGATTTGATGGCTTGATATTATTATTATTATTTAAAAATATATAAAAGCTGGGATTTCTCCTTTTATATTAGAGTTACGTCTTACTACATCTGCTATGTCTACTGTATCTCATATCAGTTTCTGACTGCAGTCTCCCTAACATGCTTGAATCTCCACTGAAAATTGCTACCTTAAATTATTTCTAATGTATTTTCAGGTTTCTTGTTTTGTTTTATTCAGTGAGGAGCTTTTCTGCTCAAAAATCTGAAGAGTTTTTTTTTTTCACTGCAAATCAAAACATTAAACATGTAAACTAAAATAAAGCTGATTTAGAAAGAGGAGGGGAGGATAGGTTAATTATCCAAAGGTGTGATATCTACAAAAGGAGCCAAGTCACAAAAGGGTTATCCGTTTAATGTAAATAGCCAAGTTAAACAAGACACAATTGGGGTTAATTTAGCTCTCCAGGCTTTCATAAACTCATACTTGGGAGGTCGAAGGAGGGAAGTCAGTTAGCCCCAATTGTATCTTATTTAACTTGGCTGGGTGAATCACTAACCCTTTTGTAAGTTGGCTCCTTTTGTAGATATCACACCTTTTGTATAACTGAACAGTTTTCTAACTTGCTTTTTTATTGATGTCAGATATTTTTTATCGGATATCACTGTTTTGAGGAGGGGACTGATAACAACATAATTAAATAACAAGAATGCATTCACCCATTTCAGTGCTAGGAGAAAACAAATAAGTATGGGTAGAGTTTTGAATGAAATCACATAGTCAGCAGGCTGTGTATTCAGATTCCTGAAACAAAGCCAAGCACATAATTCACTGGGCTGTACAGAGCATTCAGTGAAAACTGGCTGGAAAGTCCATGTGTTAAATTAGACATCAAAAGAAGCATCAACTGTCCCATGAATGCTTCAAAAACACAGACAAAAATCTACTTAACATTGTAAAAAAGCTACTTACTTGGAAAAATATGTTCTGTTACTTTTAGGATTCTCTATGAAGCATCTTCTTGGAGAAGTTACCTGAATGCTATTAATGCCAACTGTTAGATTACTTTTTTTATTATTATTTAATGGGCTGCTGAAATTAGTTTTAGTAATTGTTTCCACAAATATAAATAAAATTTTCCTATTGGCCAGGAGCTGAGTCACACCCTTTGTACATAAGATGCAGAACACGAGTAGAGAAAGAAAGAAACTAATATTGCCATGGCAGCAAGTAAAATCCTTTCTTTACAAAGCAGACTGTGATGGAAATGTGGCAGAGGCACACAGAGAGTGCATTGGCAATGGTAAGCCGGGACCCATCAATGCACACCTTAACTAGATGCCACTGTGGTCAAGCACTTGACTGTACGGACTCACTTTGTTGGTGTCTTTGGCAGTTTAATATGCCTTTTTATATTGTTAAGGAACATGTGTATTGACTTCCTGTTCCCTATATATGATGTATGCATTCAAGGTACCAGCATCAGTTGCACATARTATTTGTCACCAAGCAGGGTGTTGCAAATATGTCAGTGTTCATGCCATAAATTCTTCATTTTTGGCTACAGCTTTATTTGCGCCCTAACAGATCTCAATAATATTGGATATAATATTTACATGACCACTGATACTGAACATTTTGCCTTTACTTTTTCTGTAGCATGAAGCATAGGGGACTAAGTTAATGAAATGTCTCTGCTTAGATATGATATGATAACTGTTCCAAGATACGCTCATTTAAAGTGTTAAGAAATTGTTCCTCAAACTTGTTCTGTTGTGATATTTGATCAGGCTTTTCATGGTTAGTTAAAATAATCCATTCTTATTATTTCAGCAGATTTTTTTGCCTCTTTGATCTTCAATATTTTGTACTGATCCAGAGGCTGGTACCATAAGACCACAAGTGTATTTGTACAACTTAGTGAGCCTCAATATACTCACAATTAGCGCCAAAATGGCATTTGATCTTGTCACTACCACCCTCAGCAAAGCAGCCACAACAGAGCCAGAGAGGCTTTTTCTCATTATTGTACTCTAGAGAATCTCCGCCTGCCAATAAAAAGAAAGGTGAGTGCAAGTTCACTTGCCTATGATGGCTGTAGTTTTCACTATTTAGCAGGCTCCAAAAGCCTTAGCTACTTTAAAGACCCATTCTTTCATTATAGTAAGGGCCACAAATTGCTGTAGAACATCATTTCACTAACAAAATATGACATAGTTTTCCTTTAGAATGCAGTTTGATATTATAGCACTTGAATACATATAGCTCAATAGTGTATGTGTGTGTTTGTCAAAGGAAGAGAAGAGAAGAGAAGAGAAGAGAAGAGAAGAGAAGAGGGAAATAAAAATAATATTTATGTAATAAATATTACTACATAATGTAATAGTTGAACTGTGTAATGAACTATGTAATAGTTGAAATAAAACATTATTTTTTTTCAAATAGGGACTTAAGTAGAGAGTTGCTGCTTTTGCTGAAAGAGAATAGACTGATCTATTGTTATCATAAATGAAATAAGGGAGCACAAGTTATTCTGAAACTTAAATATCACCCCTAAGTGTCTGAATCATGTCCCATCACAGAAAATATAAAATGTATGACAAAGGTCATGATATCCTCTTATTGCCAGTGGTTCTTTAACCTTCATTGTGTCTCCTGACACTCTGAAAACTTTGTCCATCTGCCTGAGCTCTTTCTGGAGTATGCTCTGAAGATGCCTTTCCAAATCTCTTAGTACTTTGCAGATATTGATTAGATGATCTTACAGAAAGGATTTTTATTAAAAGAACAGCTTTTGGGGTGGGGTCTGTTATGTGGGGCTGTCTGAGAGCTCAAAATGGATAAATTAACAACCAGATCTTTCCAAAATTACATTATTTTTTGAAATTTGAGGCCACCTAARCCCTCATATCTTCTTTTTTTCTTCTGGGTTCATCAGAGGACTTAAGTAAACTTTTTGAATAACTTCAGGATGCCTGCTGTTGCCGGGGAAGGATACACAGAAGGCAGCCAGAAACATGTGCTGTGCACATGCTCAGCAATACTGGTGACATTCCACAGGGCACGGTCCCCAGCAGCCCCTGAAGCAACTACCCTGACACAACAGAGACCTTGCTGCAGAGTGAGCTCCTGAGGGGGAAGCTTGGAGCTCTGCCAGCTGAGCCTGAGTCCTGCAGCAGCACCGGGAGCAAGTGACAAACGGTAGCAACGGGACACTCCCTGCTGTGGGGTACGGACACCCCATCTGCTGACCTGACCTGCTGTCTAGGGTGATCTGCACCACCCTATGGAGGGAGATGATGACCCACAATCAGGTGAGAGAGTGGCAGACTGGGTTGGTAAGCAGAGGGTGCAGGGTGATGTGGACAGAAGAGATCTTGAAAAGAACAAAAGAAGGATGAATGGGACCACCCTAAGTGTGTGCACATAAATAAAGAAGTGTCAAGAGGACAGCATTATTGTGGGAGACCTCATATTCTTCTGGGAAATCAGCACACTGGGGTGCCTTGCATGCAGCACGGGAACAAACAGGAGGAATTAGAGGTCTGCATGCAGTTACAGGGCTATGATAGGATTGGCATCACAGAGACGTGGTGGGATAGCTCACATGACTGGAGTGCTGCCACAGACGGACATAGGCTCTTTGGGAGGACAGGCCAGGACAGTGAGGAGGAGGACTTACCTTTTTTGTGAGAGAGCAGCTAGAATGCACAGAGCTCTGCCTGGGGATGGACGATGAGCCAGCTGACAGCCTGTGGGTCAGGATTAGCAGGCAGACCAACATGGGCAACATTAATGATGGGTGTCTGCTACACACTACCCAGTCAGGAAGAAGAAGTAGATGAGGTAGTCTTCAGAAAACCAGAAGAAACCAGACATTTTCAGGTTCTGGTCCTCATGGAGAACTTGAACCACCCTGATATTTGCTGGAGAGACAATACAACAAGGGAAAAGCAATCCAAAGCATTCCTGGAGTGYATTGATGACAACTCCCTGTCACAAGCGACCAAGGATTCAACGATGGGAGATGCTCTGCTGGACCTCATACCTACAAACAAGGAAGAACTGGTTGGATGTGTGAAGTTCAGAGGCAGCTTTGGCTGCAGTGACCATGAGAGGGTGGAGTTCAGGATCTTGAGAGGAGGAAACAAGGCAAAAAGCAAGATCACAGCCCCAGGAGAACAGTCTTTGGCTTTTTCAGGGATCTGCTTAGAAGAATCCCATGGGAGACTGTCCTGGAGGGAAGAGAGGTAAAGGAGAGCTGATTGATTTTCAAGGATCACCTCCTCCAAGCTCAAGAATGTTCCATCCTGATGCACAGGAAATCAAAAAAAGGCAGCAGGAGGCCTGCATGAATGAAGAAGGAGCTTCTGACTGAACTCCAACATAGCAAGGAGGTGTACAAGAGATGGAATCAGAGACGGGTGACCCAGGAGGAATATAGAAGCACTGTCTGAGTGGGCAGACAGAGTTAGGAAAACCAAAGCCCGTTTGGAGTTAAATCTGTTGAGGGATGTGAAGGACAACAACAAAGGTTTCTACAGGTATATCAGGAGCAAAAGGAATATGAGGGAAAATGTGAGCCTGTTGCTGAATGTGGCAGGGGATCTAGTGACAAAGAACCCAGAAAAGGCTGAGGTACTCAATGCCTTCTTTGCCTTGGCCTTTACTGGTAAGAGCAGCCTTAAGAATCCCAAGTCCTTGAGACCAGTAGGAAAGTCTGGAACAAATAAGATTTTCCCTTGGTGGAGGAGGATCAGGTTAGGGAATGCTTAAACAAACTGAACATGCACAAGTCCATGGGTCCTGATGGGGTACACCCACAAGTGCTGAGGGAGATGGCTGGTGTCACTGTGAGGCCTCTCTGGATTATCTTCGAAAGATCATGGCAATTGGGGAGGTTTTTGAGGACTGGAAGAAAGCAAATGTCACCCTTATCTTTCAGAAGGGCAAAAAGGAGGCTGAAGGGTCTGACTACAGACCAGTCAGCCTTACCGTGATCTCCAGGAAGGTGAGGAAGCAAATCCTCCTGGAAACCATTTTCAAACGTATTAAGGACAAGAAGGTGATTGAGAGAAGTCAGCAGGGATTTATGAAGAGAAAATCATGCTTGATCAGCCTGATAGCCTTCTATGATGAAATGAGAAGTTTGGTGGATGAGTGGAGAGCCATTAATGTTGTTTATCTCTACTTCAGTAAGGCTTTTGACACTGTCTGCCATAACATCCTCACAGACAAGCTGAAGTATGGGCTGGATAAGTGGAGTAAGGTGGACTGAAAACTGGCTGAACTGCTGGACTCAGAGGTTTGTGATCGGTGGCATGAAGGCCAGTTAGAGGCCAGTCACCAGCAGTGTATCTCAGAAGTCAAAATTGGGGCCTGCGCTTTTTAAAATCTTCATTAATGACCCGGATGATGGGACTGAATGCACCCTCAGCAAGTTTGCAGATGATAGAAAACTTGGAGGAGAGGCTGGTAGTTGAACAAGCACATGAATTGAACATGAGTCAGCAATGTGTCCTTGCAGCAAAGAAAGCCAAAAGCATCCTGGGTTGCATTAGCATTGCCAGCAGGTCAAGGGAGATGATCTTTCCCTCTACGCAGCCCTGGTGAGACCACACCTGGAGTGCTAGGTCCAAATCTGGGCTTCCCAGTGAAAGAGAAACATGGAATTACTGGATACAGTAATTCTACAGCTCCAGCAAAAGGCTGTGAAGATGATTAAGGGCTTGGAGCATCTGGCATAGCAGAAGAGGCTGAGAGAGCTGGGACAGTTTAGCCTGGAGAAGAGAAGGGTCTGGGGGATCTTATCAATGCATATAAATACCTGATGGGGTGAAGAAGACAGAGCCAGACTCTTTGAGGTGGCATACAGTGAAAGGACAAGAGGCAATAGATACAAACTGAAACACTGGAAATTCAACTGAAATTTAAGAAAAAGCTTTTTTAATGTGAGAGTGGTCAAACACTGGAACAGGTGCCCAGAGAGGTTGTGGAGTTTCCATCCTTGGAGATATTCAAAACCCAAACAGTAAATGTCCTGAGCAACCTACTCTAGCTGACTCTGCTTTGAGAAAGAGGGTTGGTCTAGATGATCTCCACAGATCCCTTCCAACCTCAACTATTGCATGAATATCAAGATAGGTGTGACCAGTGCATACACTAGGTAAAACAACAAGCAAAGGACACTAACGATCAGTGCAGAGCAAGTAACTGCTGCTTCACAAGAAAAACAGCCATTGGGAAAAAGCATCAGATTTTGGTTTAGAAAAAAAACACTTAGGTTAGAGCTCACTGTGGCAGGAGAGAGAGGACCTCCAATTTGATGGGCTGGGAAAAAGTAATATAGAGTGTGGATACATATATGAATTCTACAGGAACACCCAGAATACAACTTGGAGAGAACTGACTTCCTTCCAAAAGACAGGGAGGTAGATGTAATGTGGTGCAGAAGGAAAGCACCAAATAGTCATGTTTGCCTCTACCTTGTTTCTGGCAAAACAGCCTCTGAATCCAGCTCTCCTGTGTTGTAGTCTCTCCCTCTCTTCTACCTCATTTAATTTTTAACCTGCTCTTTTGTTCTTCAAAGCCATCAAGAAGTCAGGGACTAACTCTGTCAGCTACACTGTGGTCCAGCAAGGCAGATGTACTCTTTTGGCAGCACTGATGTTGACAGACACAGAAGAGCACAGAAAATGTTCTTGTCTGGGGGGTGGTGGTGCAGCTCSCACTGAAGAGCAGATTAGCCCTGTGTGGGGCACCTTTCAAGGAATCTCTTTCCTTATAATCAACAATCCCTATTAGAGTGGAAGGCAATGAATGAGGAGAAGGGGAGTTACTGGAATTCCTTGTCCATATGTGTTTCACTTCTGGTAAGCATGTGCCAAAGATCTGAAAGCTTTAGCCACAGGGGTTTAACAGGTTTCACCTGTATACACAAGCCCAATTGCAAAGATGAAAAGAGAGCAAAGCATCCAACCTTTTTTCTGTTATTGCAAGTTTTGTACCCGGCAAGATCCATGTTACCACATTGCTTTGGAGCCATTCCCTGGGGCACAGACTCAAGTATTGATATGCAAATGTCCTTAGTGTTTAAGTGCTAGCATGGTCCCTTAGAGGATTCAGTCCTATTCCAGCTATCACCTTCCCATGCTAGCCATGGGGAATATTTAGGGATACGTGGGGATAACATAACCTAGATACTGTTCTCAACAGGCAGTATGTGTGAGGTCACCCTGTTCTGGAGGAAAATAATTTAGTCATGTGCACATACAGAACCTGTCCTATTACTAGTATTTAGGTAATACATGTGTACAATGGTATATCAGTATAGACATAGCCTTAGAGTCCAGGCAGTCTTTTTCCTTTTTTTAAACTTATTTCATGTTTGCTGCGCATAAATAGGAGAACAAAAGGTGCATACACACCACAGCTGAGGGGCAAAACCAGAAGATTCCCCCAAATCAGACAAAATGATTGTAACAGTAATTTATCCAGGTAGCTTTCAGATACTAGACTGATGAGTGCTATGGAAAGCAGTAAAGCATAGAGATAGACCTACTGACCCATTAATATTTAAATAGGAACATTTTTTTGGAAAAGCATCCCTAGACACATAAATCTTTTGTGCCATCTTTGTAGCAAGTTGTAGAAATACAAATTATCCAAGTAACAGAGCCAACATTTCCTCCACTCTAGTATTTATATTTGAGACCCTACAGAAAGCAAGAGGAGTTAATTGACCAAAACAGTGCATTTTCAAAGATTTGCTATAATTGTTCTTTGGCCTATTTTTTCTCATTCCAGAGCAATTGAGATTTGGTGTGGTAGTGGTTGTTTCCAAAGTAGACATAAATATTTCCAGGAATTGTCTCTTTTTCTTCCCAACAACTGCAATCTGTCAGGCTCTACTCTTGTTCTCTATATCTGTGCAGTGACTACAGATGTCTTTCAAGCAAGACTATCAAGACAATGCATTCGGATTCTAGTGAGTCCAGCTGGCCTGGTGTTGAATGATATTTGGCCTAGGAGTGTCACTTCCTTTCAGCCAATTTGTGTGATTCAAAAGGCACAGCTGTTGTGTAGGGAAAAAAACCCTCTCTCTGCTAGGTATTCAGACATTCATCAAAAAATATCAGCTACTAAAATGTAGTAATCAGATGTTATAGGTATACCTTGGAATGGGCATTTCCTCTTCCGTCAGCTGTGCTATCTCACTGCGGCAGTATGAAGAATGGACAAGTCTTTTTGATATATGAAGTCTTAATCTTTTATTCAGAAAGTATATCCTGATCAGTGTTTAAATGTGATAGGTTACAAAATGAAGCATCTTACTGTTTAAATCGCAGCCATCAAGGGACAATGAGTCTGTTAATCTCCCTGCATATTTACTCTATGGCAGCTATCATGATGGCATTTTTTCTTATCACAGCAATAATGTGATCCAAGCAGAAACTGTTAAAAGGTGATTCCCCCCCCCCCACTTGATTACCTTTCATACTCCTAGAATATTCTGGAATGAGAAGTGTTATACTGGCCTTCTGCACTGATTTTGTAGTCATCTAGTTAAATTTGTATTACATTAACCTAGTTGACCTTGAGAATTCCATTTATCCAGAAAAGCTAGTCAGGGTTTTCCTTCTAATTAGTCAACTTAAAAACTAACAAAACAAAACACAAACAAGCCCACAGCCCTCCCCCCTCCCCCAGCCCCCACAATACATACGTGGTAGACTACACTGTTCCAGAATGAAATATCAAGAATGCAGAGCCTTCAGCAATCAACGCTCATTGTGTTGACCTGTAAGCTATATTTATTGCCTGCCTTATATGGCATTATGGTAACCTGTTTGACTAACTTTTAAAATGGAATCATTCAAACATAAGGTTCTCCTCACACTTGAGGACTTCTGAGCTCCAAAACAAGTTTCAATTGTGTTTGAAAGAAAGCATGTTGTTATACAGAGATATCCTGAGATGTGTTATAACGAGAGCTAAAAGCCAAGCAGCAAATTTTTAACAATGATACAACAACTTGCACTATTTCTTCATCATCTTTTAATTTGCCCCAAGTGATAATGCTGGAGATCTCAAAACTGCAGCAGTTGCATTCTTAGCAGACAGGCAAGCATCCCTCAAATTGTGCTGCTTTTCCCATACTCTTAAGCCTCCCGTATTGACCTGGAGCCCTCATGATGTGATGCGGGATTCCATGTCATGACTTGCTCTGGAAAGGCAGTAATTTATTGGATCTGTAGGACTGCTTGTCCTGTTCACCTGTAAAGGAGATCAATTTGCATTAACAGAAACAGAAAGTTAAATCCTCCAGCATAGGAAGAACAAGAAGCCCAGATCAGCACAGACAAGTTGCTGAATACATAACCAAAACTGCTTGAATACATGGTAGTGGGGCTCAGTCTCTGTCACTATTCTAACCTGTGGTTACAGAATTTAAATTCAATACCTCTGGGCTAGTGTAGTGAACCAAAAAGAAATATTTCACTGATGGGTGGATTTATCTCCACCTAACATTATTGCTATAGAAATTAAGCAGTTATTCCAACAGCATCACCTAGTTTCTTTCTGTAGAAACTGACTCGCATCTCTGGAGAGTAAACACATATGGTAAGTTCCTCAGATAGGTGGAATGAATCACCTGCTGGAAGTGCCTATCTATTTCTAATGCATATAGGGAAGAAGCTGTGATCACTGGTTTACTCTAAATATCTAACATTCAAATCACCAAAATCAATATTTTATCAAGTCAATTACATTTAGGTTGCAACATTTTTAGCGGATAAGAATCCCTCTTACATTTCTCTGGCAATATGTGTTTGCACCTCAAGATGAAGTATATCTGTTGTAGTTTCATAATGTATTGCCTAGTGAAATAGTTTCTTTATTATAGTTAGTTTATGCCTCACATAAATCAGGGTAGAGCTAATACAATAGTATAAATGTGGATATGCAGAATTATACATTGTTGATTACTTCCACATGGAAGTGTTAGTATTTCCAGAAAAAAGTGGTCTTCCCTTCATGCTCAGATAGCTTTTATCTAAATGAAGTTGTGAAGACATTCTGCATGTTGGAGCATCATGTTTCTTTTTAACAAATGGAACATTGTGGCTTTGTGTGAATTATTTAAACCAAACAGCAAAGGCTTTCAAAGAGGATGTTGTGCAGTTATAGGGGACATTTCTGGAAAGAACACTGTAGATTTAGAGAGCCTACAAAGCTTTAGGATGTTCATATAATATTAAAAAAGAATCTTCCTCACTTACACAATGGATGTGTAAACAATTCATAATTAATAAATAATAAATATGTTTTGTAGCAATTCTGTTCCAAAGAGAGAAACAAAGAATGTAGAGTGGAAGCTCCACTGACTCCAAATCCCCTCGTAAAATTTGATAGGTTGCTGAATCCCCACACGTCCATTGGCAAGATTCTTCAGATTCTTACTCCTTGCATGTTTATATAACTTCTTCTAGTTCTTAGCCTAATTCTTTCATGGACAGTTTTTACCTATTTCCTCTTAGACCAAAACTACCTTTCAGGATGGAAAAATTATTTTCCCTGTATTGCTAGCAGTCACTGAGAGCCAAGGGGTGAGATTTGTCTCAGCAAACTTGTCTGAAATTTGGGCCTTTATTCACTGTAAACTTCCTCTGTATAGTTATGGAAGCAAAGCAGGCAACTCTGGAATTGCTGAAACCGCATTCTAAGATGAACATATGTTAAGATCACGAGACAGATCTCATTTGTGTTTCACCCAGTTAGTATTGCTCTTCTTTACTGAAAATATCTTGTCAAATACATATGAGGACTGCATCCTCTTTTTTTCCCCACAGCAAACTTTGTCAGCTCAGGGTCATCCTGTGTTTGAATCTTCTATCTCACAACACCAGCCTCTAGGAAAAATTCTTGTCACTAGCTCCCACTTTCCTTGAACTCTGTGCTTGTCTGTTTCCTCCTGTTTCTAGTTCTCCTGGTCATCTGTTTCTTCCTACACAGTATAATGATGCTCCTCTGTGATGTTAATGACTGCCTCCTCTATATCATCAGCAGTGTAATTAACAACCTCCTGACTTTTATGCTTCAGTTATTAATGTAAATACTAAATAGAATCACAGAATCACAGAATCACAGAATCACAGAATCACAGAATCACAGAATCACAGAATCACAGAATCGTTGAGGTTGGAAGGGACCTCTGGAGATCATCTAGTCCAACACCCCTGCTCAAGAAGGATCACCTAGAGCATGTTGCGCAGGATCGCATCCAGGTGGGTTTGGAATATCTCCAGAGAAGGAGACTCCACAACCTCTCTGGGCAACCTGTGCCAGTGCTCTGTCACCCTCACAGTGAAAAAGTGTTTTCTCATGTTCAGATGGAATTGTCTGTGTTTCAGTTTGTGCCTGTTGCCTCACATCCTTTTGCTGGGCACCACTGAAAAGAGTCTGGTCCCATCGTCTCGACACCCTCCCTTCAGATACTTGTACACATTGATAAGATCCCTTCTCAGCCTTCTCTTCTCCAGGCTGAAGAGGGCCAGCTCTCTCAGCCTTTCCTCATAAGAGAGATGCTCCAGTCCCCTAATCATCTTTGTAGCCCTCCGCTGGACTTGCTCCAGTAGTGCTACATCTCTCTTGTACTGGGGAGCCCAGAACTGGGCACGGTACTCCAGATGGGGCCTCACCAGGGCTGAGGAGAGGGGGAGGATCACCTCCCTCAGCCTGCTGGCAATGCTCTGCCTAATGCACCCCAGGATACCATTGGCCTTCTTGGCCACGAGGGCACATTGCTGCCTCATGCTTAACTTGGTGTCCACCAGCACTCCCAGGTCCTTCTCCGCAGAGCTACTTTCCAGCAGGTCAGCCCCCAACCTGTACTGGTGCATGGGGTTATTCCTTCGTAGGTGCAGGACCCTGCACTTGCCTTTGCTGAACTTCAGGAGGTTCCCCTCTGCCCACCTCTCCAGCCTGTCCAGGTCTCTCTGAATGGCAGCACAGCCCTCTGGGTTATCTACCACTCCTCCCAGTTTTGTAACATCAGAAAACTTGCTGAGGGTGCRCTCTGTGTTTTCATCCAGGTCATTGATGAAGTTGAATAGGGCTGGACCCAGGACTGACCCCTGGGGGACACCGCTAGCTACAGGCCTCCAACTAGACTCTGCGCCGCTGATCACAACTCTGAGCTCTGCCACTCAGCCAGTTCTCAATCCACCTCACTGTCCACTTGTCTAAACCACACTTCCTGAGCTTGCCTATGAGGATGTTCTGGGAGACAGTGTCAAAAGCCTTGCTGAAGTCAAGGTAGACAACATCCACTGCTCTCCCCTCATCTACCCAGACAGTCATTCCATCATAGAAGGCTATCAGTCAGATTGGTTARGCATGATTTCCCCTTGGTGAACCCATGCTGACTACTGCTGATCACTTTCCTGTCCTCCACATGCTTGGAGATGGCCTCCAGGATGAGCTGCTCCCTCACCTTTCCAGGGATGGCGGTGAGGCTGACTGGCCTGTAGTTCCCTGGGTCCTCCTTCTTGCCCTTTTTGAAGACTGGGGTGACTCTGGCTTCCTTCCAGTCTTCAGGCACCTCTCCTGTTCTCCATGACCTTTCAAAGATGATGGAGAGTGGCTTAGCAATGACATCCACCAGCTCCCTCAGCACTCGTGGGTGCATCCCATCAGGGCCCATGGAT
>NW_020449508.1:60113-205183 GCF_003343035.1 Apteryx rowi | reverse complement strand
CCAAAGTGTGGACAAGCCTTGGCAGTCTTTCCATGATGTCTCTCACACGAGCCCCTGGCAGGCCACAAACCTCTCTAGACATGAGGTCAGGTYGGCAGATAGATGCCTCCATCCCCTGCAGCAGGGAGTCCCCCACGACAGTCACCCACCGCTTCTTCCGGGCATTCCAGCAAGGCACAGGGTGTGTTGTCCTGGGTACTTCCCTTGCAGCCATGCCCAGCTCCTCCTCATCCTGGAGGGCACTAAACCTGTTCTTCAGCTGCAAGTCTTYGGGAGGAGTAGGAGCCTTTCTCCTCCCAYGAGCAGTGACCAGYTTCCAGCCTTCTTCTACGGTGTTACRATGTACCGTTTCACACGGCACAGAGCCCTCTGGCAACTCCACTGCTGTGGGGGGTTGGGACTCCCGAAGCTGCACAGTCTCCAAGAATACTCTGTCTATCTCTTGCTCATCTTCTCAGATGCTGCGCAGCCTACTGACCTCCTCCCGTAACTCCCTTACCTGACGACACAACTCGTCAACAGCAGCACACCTCCTGCAGGAGAGCTGACTGCCAGCCCAGGCCTCCCGGAGAGGCCCCAAGCACTCCCTGCAGCCTGAGACCTGTGGAGCTGCAGCTACTGTCAGAGGGTCTGTCTGGGTCCCAGCCTCTGACACAGYAACTCCAACAGCCACTGGGGAATGTGCTCTGCAGCGTGTCACGACCATACTTGAGGAAGYGTACACCACAGGGAACAGAAACAAAGGTTCCTTCAAGCACCCTTCTGCACAAACTGCTGCATCTGTTCACTGCCTCTTATATAGGCCTGGCTCTTATATAGGCCTCTCCCTAGCACTGGCTAAGAGGGTGCTTGACCTGCCCTAATCAAGGGCCACCTGGATCAAAGGCCCCAACTCCCTCTGGTCAGGGGCAACCAAGAGAGCTCGTTAGCAGCAGCCACTCCTAGCCAGAGCTTTTCCCAGGAGCTTTTCCCAGGAGAAGTCAAGGCCTCCTGCAGTTGTCCTTGCCTAGCTTCCCCTTTCCTGTTCACAGCAATCACCTGCTAGTTCCTCAGGGGTCCTCCGAAAGCCCACAACTTCCAACAAGATCCTCAAGTTCTAGTCAGAGCCCAAACACTGCTGTGCAAACTGCTGCGTCTGTTCGCTGCCTCTGTTAGCTGCACTCTGCAAAATCAGCCTCAAGATCAAACATTGAGGATTCTTAGTAGGAATCTTAGTTGAATCTTAGTTGAAACCAGTTAGTTGCTGTCTCTTTCAGCACTACTGATTGTGGTCTTTCCTTTAATCCTTTCTGCATTTCTTACACTGGCCTATCTTCCTCTCAAAGCTGATACTTTCCAACCATAGCAAATGCTTTACTGAAGCCATAATAAAAAAAAATGTAAACTCATCAGCACCAAGTTGAAACAGATTACTTTGATAAACTTGTATTTTGCTTTAACTCGAGAATCACTAAACAATAGACAAAGATGATTATAATAATAACAACAACAACATATAGCTTTATTTAGTTTGCAACTAAAACATGAAGTGCATCTCAGGGACTTTATTCAATGTGTCCTGCTTACCCATGAGCCTGCTGCATAACTGGAACTGGAAACCATCAGTCTTCTGATTCTTTTCTCTTTTTCTAAACATTAGACTAAACCATTCTGCTGCCTTTATTTTAATATGTACTTTTAAAAATTTCTGAAAAGCATCTTTAACAAAAATCTAGAATTCTAATCCCTAGTATTTTCTCCCTGTAAAGATGTTTATAGAAAGAAACCATCTCTGCACACCAGTGGTGCACATAAGCACACTGCATCCAAGAGGGAATTCAAAGAGCTTTTAGCACCTAAAAATAACCTACACTCATCCTACAGAATCACTGTTGACTCACTGACAATGATCTCAAAACATTTAAAGAAACTTAGAACTGAACTTCTTAGATTTCTTTTCGTCTTTTTTTCTGTACTCTTCAATTCTTCAGTTGCAAGTTTTCAATGTTCTTTTAAGTATGGACAAGAAAAATGGACATTATTGTTCACTATTTTTAGTTTTTGAGCTTTTTCTAATGTAAGCCTCAAGAGATGAAATTAGTCTCCATATTCCTACTCACTGTTCCTTGGCTCATTTACTAGAGTATGACACAAGGAGTTGAAGTTGACTTGCTTGTGCACTAAGATCTCTGGATCTTTTCCATGGTCAATGTATTTCTAGGTAGTGAATAGTATATATTCATTGTAAGTGAAAAGATGTTTTGGATTTCTGTTTGGACCTTTGTTTTCTGGTCTTTTTTTTATATATATATTTGATTGTACTGATACATTTTGCTTGAATGAGTCTAATTTATGAAGTGATTCAGATTACTCTTCTAATTTGCATCCCTGTTCTTATCTCCCAGTCTGCCAGTCTTAACAGTAGTGGTTTACATTTTCTCTTAGACACTTAAGAAAATGCTGACTGATTCTCTTGGAACACCATTATGTTCACTTCAATGTAACAATGACATGAACACATATCTACCTTTATTAGCCAAGCTTTCAAAAATCATGAGAGATTTGTTTGACAACACTTATTTTCCACAAGAAGGTATTGACTGTTGACAAATTCTTACATTTTCATTCTTCAATAATTACCATTAGTGACAGCTTTTCCATTATTTTGCCTGGGAGTGTTGTTGGTCTAATAACCTTTAGATTTACCAGTATGATCTCAAGTTTGGAATACTGACAGAAAATTTATCATCTTCCTATTATCCATATCAGATACTAGCTAACGCTCTAATACAGTATGAGTGAACTTCATCATCTTTACGTAATGCATGTACTATGCGTCATTTGATCAAAGCACAGTGGTAGAAATCAGGAGATTTGGACTCAGGTAAAGTTGGGCCATGTGCCTGTCTTAGCAAACAGAGTCATATACTGTAGATGTCTAAATCTGAAGGAGTGACCTTAAGGGTTCCTTTTATAGTTGATATAGTGAAACAAGATACTTCTAGAGCATGATTCATTTCCTTAAAAATAAATGTGTAAAATAGATTAAATCAATCACACCTTAAAAATGCCCATTTTTTCCCCTGACTGTGAAGGAGATCTGCAATAACTCACTCATATACAGAAATTTAAAGCAAGGTGGAATAAATTGTACCCTTAATATCTTTGCCYCCATCTGTGACATGAGTGTCAGTATAGACACAATGACTGAATATTTCTGAGCCTTTATTCATTAATATTTATAAAGTACTTTCTGATCCTGGGATCAAAGACAATAAAAAGGGGCAATACATTGCCAAGTCAAGTGTCAAAGTTCCATTTTACAGAGCACTGTACCTCTCGGTAGCTTTTCTTTAAAAAACTTAAGAATTAATTGAGAGGATATTTGGGCAGCAGAAACTAGGTGTTCCTTGTTCTAGCACATGAGAAGAATGCAAGGAGCTTTCAGTGAAGCATCTTGTTCTTCTTGAGCTTGTGGGAACAGCAGAAACAACATCCTCCATGTATTGTACTCCATGTATTGCTCAAGTCTTGTCTGCAGCCCACTTTGCACTGGCCACAGGCCGGCGTCACAAGGGTGAGAGTACTATGGTCCCTTCCATCTTCATGCACACCAGTCCTCTGGTGCTGTCACTCCACTGCAGGATAGCTTGAATCCTGTGAACAGCTTCTGTAATGATAGCCATTTCAGTAGCAAAGGTGTACTTCCTTTAACTGGGTGGAGCTTCTTCACATGCCTGCTGATATAGTAAGGTGCAGCTGAACCTGAATGATCACCCTTTCTTAAAACAAACAAACAAATAAATGAATGAATGCATCCCCTCTGCCCCCAAGTCCAGTCACACACTTAGGTTTTGGGGGTTTTGTTTTTTAATCACTGAATACACATGGAGAGCTAAAGGGTGTTCATGGTCACCAATTTCCCTTTTCAGTATTTGCGAAGGCTCCAACCACAACAAATTGACTATGCAAAATGCTACTTGTTTAATTTCTAAAAGAATTCTACACCGGGCACACGAGTCCTTCTGATCACACTGCTGGAGAGGTAAAAGGGCTCTATAAATCCACGCATCCAACCAACACACACAAGCGTTTTTTTTAGGTTTGCTTCTTTTTTAATCTGAGCCAGTCTTACACACACACACATACACGCACACATTTCCTAGCACATTTTGTATAATTTAAGTTATTTTTGTGTTATATGCTCTTTCTGGTGTTCCCATGGATTCATTAGGATGAATAATTTCTGTCAATAATGAACACAGGAACCCAGTACATGAATACTTGACGAGATGAATATATGCATAGGTTATACATATCAACTTGTGGTGAATGCATGAAACAAATGCACAAGAAACTGATTTAACTAGCACGAAACACAGATGAAATAGATGGCATATAAATGTAATTATATTACTTTCAGGCAAATAAGACAGTGTAGATAGCAGGGTGATGGGTATCTGGATTCTGTAATGAACATCAGGACAGTGGAGAGACCCTTTTCAAAGACAATTCATCATCTTATATCTTTTAAAATGCTATAGTCATACAAAAAGCCAATAAGCAAGTACTGTTAATAGGTAGAAAAATAAATGTACTCTGTGTGTTAATAAGCTAGAATGGGTATAAAAATGAATGCTTATGAACAGAAAGAAAGGTGATGAGAAGGATGTGGAATGACTGAAGACCTACTGAAGTGGGTAGAATTTGTGTTTCATAATGCCCAGACCATTTTGATACCATGTAATAATACTGCATGATAAAACTCACAGTGCTGGAATGCCTCTAGGGCACTTGGTCACTAGATCTGTTTGTGTTGAGGACCTAGTCCTCCAGCCAAGTGCCTTTAATGTCTCCTCTCTTTTAGGGCTATAATTGATTTCAAGTTCCCAGTAAAATAATGTACAACTCCTCATCTGTCCCAACAAGTTTCTTTAGCCCCACCAACATTTTACTCACAATTCCTGCCAGGCACTGCCCTAAGTCTGTGGGTACACATTTTTCACGGACATCTCCTCCTTGATACCTGTTCAGTCTCACACATCTTTTAGGGTTTTCTCTAGATTTCCCTTAACAAACTCCAACTAAGAATAAAAGGCAAATAATGTCTACCCATCCTGGGATTATGTCCCTTGTGTTTTTTTGGTTACATCCTGTTCCCTGCGCCCCTGGATGCCATGGTATAGACCTCTCTGCTTTCATTCTGACCTTTCTCTAGGGCTCACCAGCAACCCTGCTATTCTCCTGGAGGCTTCTCCTAGCGTGTCCTCCTCACCCTGATCTTTGTTTCTTCTTATATGAAAAGACATTCATTACTCCCCAGTGAGGGAGAATAAAGCATCAAGAATGTGACATCCCACAGGGTTACATATAGTGAGCCTGTGGTCTTCTATGGACCCTTTGATTACCACATAAGTTATGGTCCATGACAAATGGCTTAAAAGTAAACACTCTGAGTAGTAAAGAGTTAAAATTTACCTTGGTTGTTTCAATAAAATGCAATTTAATACAGCAAGGAACACATTTCATATCTAATGTTGACATTGAAGGATCTTGTATTGCTTTTTTACCAGTACAAATGACAGTGATTCATCAGCTTTATTCCATTTTATATTGCTCTGGTGCTCTATCAGCCAGTGAAATACTCTAATTTTTGGCAAAGTTTACCCACTGAGTTCTTTTCCTTGCTGCCTTTCAAATAAGAAATATTTCTTGTAAAAGGCACTCACATTTTTGTTATATTCCTGGTCTTCCCACCTTTTAGCTTCCCTGTCTATCTGGAATCCACAGCTCAGTATTTCCTGTAACTTCTTTTTGGAAAGGAATATATAGGAACCTGTGAATTCCTCCAGTACCCTTGACAGTTTTTTATGTCTTTGCATCTTCTGCTTTTTTTTTTTTTTTGTTTCTGCATGCAGGCCTAAGTTTATGTGCCGAGCACTTGGAATTTCCCCAAACTCATGTAGTGTTTTCTGACATCAATCCATATCAGTATTAACTACTAATATAGTTACTCTTTTCAAATAAACTTGATTTTGGAAGACTGAGACACCATTTTAAAAATTAATTTATTAAATGTGCTTTTGTACATGATCTATATACTTGAAACATGGAGGCAAAAAATTGCTCAGATCCAAGTACTGTATGGAAAGAGGTTCAACCTCAGAAAGGGGCCCAACTTTGAGGCTGAACCGGTTTTTAGAGTTGATGTTTGGACTGAAATTAAATGAGTGGAAATTTCACAAGGCAGTTGTCATGATGTTTTTACTTGTCATAGGAGTCCTAGTCACTTCTTCATGCTGTATTCAGCTAGAATATCAAGAGAGACAAAAAGAAGAGTTTTATATAATTCAAACCTAAACCAAGACAGGTTCCTTTGTGTTGCATTGTAATTAGGGTGAGTTTCAGTTTGCAAATTTGACTCACACACCCTCATGTCTGCTCATATTTGGAAGAATTTGGGATCTGAAGGTTTAGAGGGGTTCAAATTCACTTGTGTTGAAGAGTGTAGCAGACCATAATTATATAAAAAGCTACACCAAAATGCTTCTTTTGCAAACTGGGATGCTTATCCACACCTGACTGGAACCAGAAACAAGTGAAAGCACTATTCAGAACAGCAGGGAATGTAAGAAAGGTATCAACAGTAAAAATTGCTACTGATAAAACAGTCTGTCCTCTCAGCTGACAGGATCTGAATAGCAGGCCCACAGCAATAAGAGAGAATGATTACTTCTCAAGCATAATAGTAAAAATAGCTAAACACAGCTGTCTACTCAAAATGGCTAAGAAGGTATGTATAAAACAATAAAATGGAACCTTACAGTTCTAAGGAGTATTAATTTTCTCAAAAAAAGATGCAGTAGTATTTCCATTAGCCATGAGCCAACCATGCAAGCTAGATAGCAAGATTAAAGAGATCTGGATAAACCATTTCATGGTACCAAAGCCTCTATTTTGCTCTTTTTCTGTCCATTTCCTTCCCTGCCCCTCCCAGAAAAGCACCAATTCTGAGAAGATACTCAAACTGAAATTTCTATACTTCATGATTTTTCTAGTACTCAAGCTGTAAACCCACATTCAGAGTAGCATACAATTTCCTGAATATACTAGGCTCTGGAAAAACAGTACTGTGGAAGGAAAGAAAAAGGGCAAAGCACAGTCTATCCCTATGAGCCGGAGGAAGTGTTATTAAGGATGCCAAAGCAAGCAGTTTAAAAGCACAGTGAGTGGATGGAGGCTAAGAAATACTTAAGGATTATGCTGGAAAACAGCATGTGCATGAGAATCTCAGAAAGGCACTCAATATGAGACAAAAGAAATCTAGTCTCCCTTTTTATGTCTGAGACATTATAGAAGAAGTCATAAGCTTATTGTAGATTCTTTATGTTTTGCCAAAGGTTTGGCTGGAAATGATTCTGCTGTCATAAAATCTGTTTATGACAGTATTAAAGTAAGTATATCACTTGAAAAGTGCTGTCTATTCTGCCCCCAAAAAGGCAACAGGGAGAGCTGAAGCTCACCTTTAAGTTGAGGTGGGGGAGAAAACTTAGCAAGAGCATGGCGACAACTGTATCACCATATCACCCCAGAACCATGGGCTGGTGCTAATAAGAGCAAACGGGTTAAGTCTCTTTAGGAAACCCATCTCAAAAGCTGTCTAGGAAAATGCAAAACACTATTACTGACAATGTCTAAGCTGCATGTACTTTTGTGCCATGGAAGCAGGAATAGTTGTGGGGCAACGTGTCTGCTGCTGCCCTGCAGCACCTGCAGCTATCAGTGTTAGTAGCAGATGAGCACTCAGTGGACAATACTTCGAACAAACCATTTTCCTTTCAATGTTCATGTGTTTTATGGGCTTGAAAGGTAAGGAGGAAATAGAAATGCTTGTAGGAGGAAATATTTTTGATATATCACAGTAATTTTTTAGTTGTGACTTTTGTATTAACATAATTTGTAGCTCTTTCATGTTCTCCATTCTCTCTCCTCTGATTTCTGCTGTGCAAACACTTAGATTTCCTGATAGAAAGAGACTAAACAGTGCACTAAGATCAACTGCTTTTGTGCTTCCAAGTTTTCTCAGGCAATTAAGCTCAAGAGACCGGTGTATGAGCATGGATCAAGTAACTTATTGACACACACACAGACAAACACTGGGGAAGGTGAGGACAAGAGCCATCTGCTCTGTCATGAAAGGGTAGTATGACTTTACACCACAGGGCCATCWCCCCACTAGAACTATGTGATGGCAATTTCTCTGAAATCAACCCGGGCAAGCCAGCTTCTCTGTGCCAAAGGACTATGCTGCCTCACATTTCCGAGATAGCTTAGAAACAAAAGCCCAGAAACAAAAACCCAGATATACCACACTAGTCTCTTTGTTATGAAACCCAGAAACACCACACCAGCCATTTTTCTATTAAAGAGCAAAACTCGTAAAGGCCAACCATGTCTCTGGGCCTTGACCATACTCATCTGTATCAGGACATATATACTAATAAACTCCACAAAAACAAACAGTGTAGAGTGAAAGTGGGAGAAGTCTCAAGGGGGGAAGTCAGGTCTGTGGCTACCTCTTGCAAGGATGAAGGAAAGAAGGAGAAGAAGCTGGCAACCTAGACTGATTCTTACACTCCATCCAAAAAGATGTAAAAGCAGTGGTCTGAGCTGCCCTGGTCTGGCAGGTCTCTATGTTGCCTCTGAGTGCAGCACCCAGAAGCAAAGAGGATCACATAAGGAAAAGGTTAGATGTGGTCAAGGAGAAAATGGACAAAAGCTGAGCAAATAGTCACAGAGTCTAGCAAATGCCAGCAAAGAGATGAGGCCTGGAATGGCGGCTTGCTAGGAATAACTACAAAAATAGAAGGAAAAAGCTCTTTTTTCTAAAAGGAGACTGTCAGAAGCTGCAAAATTCAATCGAAAGCTGACCTCCAATCCAAGGATCTGAGCTCGCCGTCCAGGTATTTTTGGCCAYTGAGCGTATTTCTGCCAATGTCATTCTTTTTGTTTGTTTGCTTGTTTCCACTCCAATGATACCACCTTTCTGTCAATTAATAGAAGAAATCTGAGCAATTTCCAACTAGAGGCTAGATTTATTTAGTATAATTTCTTGCTGGCATGAGCTGGTCCTTGGGCAGGGATAGTTACAATCAGCAGGCATATAACTGTTCTTTCAGTGATTTCAGCACAAATGAAATTTAAGGCAAGTAGAGAGATGAAAACAGACTGCAAGTTTCCTTGATTCCTGACTGAAATTCCTCATTTTCCACTCTCCAACCCTGACATTATACCAGAATGTAAGCACATAAGAGAGACCCTACTGGGTGGGACCGGTGGCCCACCCAGCCTGGTACTCTGCCTACAGCAGTGGTAGTTGGGGTGTAACACACGAGACTGGCCACTTCTCTGCAGTCCACTTCCTTCATGCTTCTCCAGCTTCCACAAGTGTTGGATTGGGGATGTTAGAGGGAATTTTCCCCTCTAGTCTTTTTAGCATTTGTTTATAGACCTGCTGTCCATCAATTTGTCTCCTCCTTTCCTCAGCCTGCTGGTACTGTCTGTCCTTGCACCTCCTGCAGGACAGGAGTTTACTACCTGAACAGGCGTCTGCTGCCTGCTCAGTAAAGGAGCGCTTGCTTTTAAGCCAGACTCCTTCCTGTTTCATCAGGTGCTCCCCAGTTATAATATTGCAGGATTTGGTCAATAACAATTCTGCATTCAGCTTGCCCAGCACCCTCCTGATTCTGTAAAGCCTTTTCATTTTCCCCTTCAGCATTTTCCCTCTCCAAAATGAAGGGTTCCAGCCTCTGTAGTCCCTCCTTGGAAAGCAGCTACTCTATCCCTTTGATCCTTTTCACTGCCCTTCTCTGTATTGTCTCCAGCTCCCCTAATCCTTCCTGAGATGCAGATCCAGAGCTGCGCACAGAGCACGTGAGATGTGGCATATCCAAACTTAATGCAGTGGCAAAATGATGCCCTTTGTCTTGTTCTCAGAGCTCTTCTGGATGATGCCCAACACTGCTGCCTTTTTTGTCTGCCACTGCACACTGAGATGATGACTTTGGAGACCTGCCAACGATGACTCAAAGGTCTCTTTCCCAAGCTGTGACTACCAGCTCTGAGTTCAGCATCATGCAAACGTGGTTTAGAGTACTGAACCCTAGATRCCTTACTTTGCATTTATTAATATTGAAGGTCATCTTCCCCCTTTTTGGCCACTCATTCAGTTTTGTGAGGTTTTCCTGGACTTCCTTACAACCTGTGAATCAATTGTCTACCCAAAATAGCTTAGTTTCAGACACAAATTTGGAGATTTCACTGTGCACTTCCTTTCTCTGGTCATTTTTTAAGGTGTTGGATAAAGTCAGCACCAGCACAGGTCCCTGGTGGATATAATCAGTCAGAGTCATGGCTCTGTGATTCCCAGACCCCCTCGAGACCCTTTTGTACATGAGAGTTACTCTGGTAACCTGCTGGCTCTGGAGCTCTGGGCTGCAGGTAAGAAGCACTTGGCCAGCAGCTCTGAAACTGCAGGGCTGAGCTCATCACAGCACTCAGGTGAAGGGCACTCCRTCCTGGTGGCATATTGATACCTAATCTAGCTACATCGCCTAACACTGCCTGCATATTTGCTTCAAAGTGGCCATCTCTCTGACCTATCTGCTACAGAAAATGAATCAGTTGTGGAAGTCTCCCCAGCTGCTCCTGTGCTGTGGTTTTACCATTCCTGAGTGCCACATCTACACCTCCGTGACCACATGGTCTCAGTCTTTCCTGCTTTTGATGTTAGGGAACTTCT
The DNA here is from genome assembly GCF_003343035.1 of Apteryx rowi. NCBI lineage: Eukaryota > Metazoa > Chordata > Aves > Apterygiformes > Apterygidae > Apteryx > Apteryx rowi. The sequence goes on along the minus strand of NW_020449508.1, from coordinate 194,403 downwards.
TGTCATCTTGCACATTTTTGAGAGGAGATTTTCACATTCCTTTCAGCCCTTCTAATTTTTTATTTATTTCAACCTGCTATGTGTATGGGCCTTCCTGTTCTCCTTCTTTGGGCCAGATTTCCATTTTTTAAATGCTTTCCCTGTGATAGCCTGCATAGCTTTATAATTAAATGTTGAAGGGGTTTGGGTTTTTTTTTGGACTGCTTTGTTTTCTTTTTGAATTGTGACACACATTTTACCTGGCTTCTCACAGTATATTTTTCAACAGCCTCCAGGCTGCTCCTAGGCTTCTTTGGTTTTGTATAGCTCCTTTTATGGGTGTTTTGTTTTGTTTAGTTTTGACCAGTTACATCATTTTTACATTGTTTCCTTTCTTGAAATTGRGTATTATGGTCACTATCACACAGTGGCTCTCCCACTGAAGCAGGTTCTATGCCTCTGTCCAGACTATATCCAGAATAGCCTCTTTTCTTGTGGGCTCCAAGGCTAGTTTTCTTAGGAAGAAGTCATCTATTGGCTCCAGAAAATTTATTTTCCACCTTATTTACTGATGTATAAAAGCACTTGTAATTCTTGCTCTGTCGCTTAATATTGCCCAGGCAGGTCAAATGGCTTTGTAGGTGGTCTAGTTTGCCTTCCTTATTTATTGCAATTGTGATTTTTATTCCCCTCTTTCAGAGGTGCATTGAACATTAGCCACATCCAGCTTGTATGTTGCGTTAGTCCAAACCAGGTGCCATACCTATCAGTTTTTTCCAGTTTCTAGATTAGAAAAGAACACAGATAAGTATTAGCTTTCAGTGACACCTTGTGAGGTCTGCTCCCTTTGCACTCAGGTCAGGAACCTTGCAGTTGTCCCAGAAGTCACAAAGAAGTTACCTATGAGTCTAATAGTTGTATCTCCACTGTCACCACCTGCTTCTTCCTCTCTCTTCTGCCGCAGGAGCAGAGTAGGTGCAAGAAAACACTGACATTAGGTGGAGTGATGAGTCTCACCTGGGAAACTAGATCCCTCCTTAGACTCATGCCACTTCGGCAGGCAGCCCAGCAGACTCCCAGTTCTCCCCAAAACAGGGCTACCACCAGATAAATGCAAGCTGAACACTTCCTGGCCTTTCTGACCTTCCAGGAGCCAAACCCTGTTCTCTCTTCTCTTCTTCCTTCCACTCCTCCTGAACAAAACTGCTCTGTTGCTGTGTCCTGTTCCCACAGGCATTAAGGTGACATTTCTCTAAACCCATTGACATTTGCTGCCTTTATATAGCAGTGCCACCTGCTAAGGCTGGTCTGGAAAGTAATGCTCTTGCTCCACAAATTATTTCATATACAGGCCCAAATATGTGTTCACTGACTAAGTCAGAGAGAGTGAAGAGAGTGAAGAGAGCAAAGAGAGTAAGGATTTCTGCTCTGCTTTCATGCTTTCCATTGACTTTTCCATGGAGTTTAAACAAAAAAGTAACCTGAGCACTGATAACAAGCATTAGCTGCTCACTCAGCTGTCAGGTTTGACCTGTTGCAGTTATCGTTTCTCATCCTGTTGTTGTATCTGGGAGTGCTTCAGGCACCAGAGACCTGAGAATACTTTTCAGAAAGGAGATAAGAAATACAGGAGGCTCTAGATCTCCCCCTAGGTGAGGCAAGCAATGAAAGACTTTGCACCTGTGACCATATCAGTTGGCAGGGGCCTACAAGGAGCACTTCTTGTGTGAATCTGCACCTATTGCTTTCACCAACTCCATGCCAGTCACTCCAGTGACTTCAGRAGTAGTTTTTACAAAAAAGTACTGATGATAGAGCAGACCCATATTCTCTTCATCTTTTCTTTTTTCTCCTTGAAGTTTTCAGAAGCATAAAAAATAATTTCTAGGAATTACTAACAATTTGCAGAATTAGGAGTGTTTGAGATCATTGTTGACTTCTCTGAACATTGCATATTTGCAAAATTCAAGTACAGATGAGTTAAGGATTTCCAACCACTCTTTACTTAAGTAGGCAGTTCATAAACACCAGTTTCATCTCTATGTCATATGCAACAAGCCCCTTATCTAAAAGACCCTCAGGTTCCTTTGTACTCCTTTGTACCTCCTCCCCTTTGTACCATCTCATCTATTCCCAGTATGCTAGACTACAGCCCTAGTTCAGTAATTGTCCAAATAGGTAGCAGAATGCCAGATTTTTTTTTATCTATCACTTTGCAGAATTCTGTAATATTTTTATATGAGGGATGCCTTTCTTCTCTATGGCCACATGATGAGTGAGAAGTTAAAACATGAGGTTTCTCAAGCAGCATTAACTGCAGTTCCTGCAAATTCACATGTCATTGCCAGATACATTATCTGTGAACATTTCTGAAGTGTGCATATATCAGAAAAGCATACTCTATATAGAAAAAAAAATGCTGTTTTAAAGAAAAAAAAAATCCCCACTGTAAACAGTAGGAAATGACAAATACTCTCAGGACACATTTWTGTATCCAAAACAATATCAATTATTAAAGTAAAAGGGGAAAAAAACAAAATTTAACTAAAAATAATGCAGAGCGTTTAATAGATTTGTTCAAGAGTCATAAACAAATAACCCATGAATACTTTAAAACAGTTAGTGTTGCAGGAAGCAGACACCCAGAAGATTTTATTAAAGATTCAAACATTTATGAAGTGTGCTCTAGAGGTTAGAGCAGGGAACTGACAGTCAAGAGAACTGCCTTATTTCCCTGTTCTGCTGCATGTCTTTCCCTGACTCAGCTAACCACCATGTGCACTGGTGTATTTGTATTTGTATTACAGTGGGAATTACCATTGTTTTGCACTTGCAGATGTATGCACTTGAGCTTTGTTGAGCAGGTACTAGTCTCAGGCTAAGGACAGGTTAGCTACTAGTATCGCAGCAGTCTATAAAACTATGAAAGGTCACATTATAATGAGGTTCTGGGATGTCTCTGGGAAGTGAGCTGTCTAAGCCAGAGAGTAAATGGAAGGGCTGAACAACAACTTTAAAACTTCCAGCTATCCCTTCTCTTTCCCCTTCCCCCAGTCCTGATCCTATCACCATTCCTATCACTTTGCTCACAAGAGGCAAGTGTAAGCCTCATTATACTTCTGTAAGCTGCTGAAACCAGGGCATAGACTTTGGGCCCTTTTGTCCCTCCAAGGCAATGACCAGGGCAGCAGTCCCAGAACTTATCCCAGAAACCCTATAGCAAGAACAGAGCAAAGTAGAAACTGAAGAAGGCCACTCCTTCAGGAGGGTTTGGAGTCTTTTTTACAATGAACAAAGAATAAGAAATTGTAGGCATAACAGGAAAAGAGGAATCCCAGGTGAACTGTTATTTGTATATAAGACTGATAGTATGAAGTCCTTGTAATGCAAACTTTCAGGAATCTCCATAAACACTTCCCTCCTTTCTTCCTTCCAGATGAGCGCTCTTACATAATACTCTTCACAGAAAGCTCAATCTTAGACTCGTGAACTGCAGCTGGCCTGGGAATGGGATCCCAACAGTGGGGAGACTGAAATAAGGCAGGCATCAGTAGAGGAAACCAGCTGTGGTGCATTATTACTGAATTTTGGGGAACTGGTGAAGTCATGTGGTTATGAATGGGGGAGAAAGAGGACAGTAGTGTTACCATCCCTTGCTCAGCATTTTGGCTTCTCTGAATGGTGCCTGGTTCTCCCAAGTCATCATATAGGGGACCTTAATCACCGTATATGAATGACATGTATTCCACGGGGAAAACACAGCCTAACAACGCTTGGTGCTGCACTTACCCCCTCCCAAGCATTTGTGCCCTATGTGATGTGCTCAGAGCAATGCAGAGGGTTGCTGACAGGGGTGGGAATTAAACACTGGCTTTCTGCATCCCAGTTCTAAGTAAAATTTTGTCCTTCTCCTCTCTTAGCTATTTGGCCTCCCACTTGGTCTTCACAGGCAGTAGAAAAGATGTAAAGATTGTGGAAGATGGTCTCAGAGCTTTGGATGAGTCCTTTACTGACCTCACATCTCTCCTCTTAATTTTCCTCCTCGGATGTAGATATAGTGAAGGTGAATCATCCTGATGGATTATTTTTCTAGGGAATGACATCCAGCCTTTGATTTGTTCAAAGGTGTTGGAGGACCTCCTACAGGGTACTGTCCGAAAAGGTGAGCATTCACTGAGCAGGGATATCTGTAAAGCTGGGTCAGATAGAGATTCCAGCTAAAGCTGAGTTTCTAATGAGAAAGACTAATTTATTTTGTGGTGGCATCTCTGAGATATGGCACCCCAACACTGAGCACTCTTCAGAGGGATGTGAAGAAGCAGCCTCAAAGAGTTTAGAGCTCAAATGTGGGACCAGAGCCAATGGGCAAATCTGAGAAATAAGTTGCGGGGTGAGAAGTGGCCCTGCAGGGTAGCAGTGACAGAAAGGTGAAAACCCTGCTTAGCAATAGTTAGAGCACACTCGCTGCGCAGCCATTACCACCGCTTGTTATGTGAATGTATCTTTGAAATGCAATTGCTTTTATAATTAGGAGTAAACAATGGGCATAAGACTGTCTTTACGTGCCTGCTCCATAGACAACCACTTGGCTACATTAGGAGTATAGTCATTAGTCCTCTTGCGAGTTGCATAATCATCTGCAATTTAACGGTTAAAAAAATGTCAGTTCCACAGCTCATCCTCCCCCCTCACCTTTTTTTTTTTTCCTAACTGCACCTAGAGAAGAGATTTTGGTGACTTTCTTCCTTTTCTTTAGAAAACATCCTAAGGGAATATGACAAGCATGCATTTTTAATTTGAGAAAAAGGTAAAAGAGAATACAAATACCCCTGTTTACTTGTAATCCAGATTCTAAGCAGATTTAATGGCCCTGTTAGTGCTGAGCAAAATTAAGTCCTTATGAAACATGTTACAAAGTACCTTTGTAGATCTCATTTTTCAATAAAAAAAGGGTTTAGGTCGTGTTGAACAATCTGCTACTTATTAGCACTTTGCCTTCAATAGGTCACCTTTCACAGTATAATACTCTGTTTTCATTAAACACTGAATCCAAAAAGGTTATATTTTTAGAATTCAGACAAAATATATAACTTATATACTAAAGACAATGATGAAGAAACACAAAACATTTAACTACAAAACTCTTGTCTTATACAAATCTGTCAGATTCAATGCTTTTATTTTCTCTAAATGCTGTGATTGTTACAGGAACAGCTCGTATTTTTTTAAATGTGAAATGTTAGGTGTAACATTTGTTGTACAGCCAGGAAAGGAAAAAAGAAAAAGAAAGAACAATAAGCAAAAATAAGCAGAAATTGCAGACTTTGACATATTCAATCTGGTCTACATCTCAGAATCATACACAGCAGAGGAGAAAGAACATGAGGTAATATAAAACTTAGTCTACATATATTTTTAATAGATAAAACTATGCTAGATACTGTATATCAGGGCTTTTTTTTTTCCATTTCTTCGTGTGTCCATTTTGTTTCAGACTTGCTGGAGGAATATTTTTTGATTAAAAGAAAACAAAAACTCTCCTCATTATTTGTAATAACAGTTACTTTGAGGCACGAAAGTCTGAGTTTATCCTCACATTTCTTAAAAGGCTATTCCAACATATGGATATATTATTTTTTTTGCTGATCTTTTGCGTTTGAATGCTTACGTCCATATACTTCGTGGAGACACATTATATGGAGAAGGAACCCCCTCCTATTTCCTCTTGTGCAAGAGTGAGACAATACTTTTACCCTTCTACCTTAGAAAGTTCATTATTCCTCTAGGAACACTACATTATTTGCCTTGWCTAAACAACCCTCTCAACTGATGAGTCATATGCGTGTGGCTGCATTTGCATGGGATGCATTAATATACACTTCTTCACTTTTGACTGAAAGAAGTAACAGTAGATGGTGAAATCAATAGTCCCTGCCAGAAGAGCGGAAAACTGTAATTCTCTACAGCTCTGTCTTGTAAGTGGAGCCTGGAAGCAGAAATCAGTGATAACTTCAGTCCTGTGTGCCATACAGAGGGAGGGAATTTCAAGCATCAGATCTTTTTCTTATTTCAATGGTGTACAGAGGTAATGCTTTTTTGCTTCAGGTTATCCTCAACTCTTTTCTGCATGGAATACAGGGAAAGTACTGTCATCTAGAATATCSTAGTGGCAGGTCTTTAGGTCACTGCCATGGGAACTCCTCAAGGATAACTGAATCTGGCACTTTGGTCTTGAAATCCAGAGATCCCTCTTCCTAAAAAAGAGGGAGACATCCTCAGTCCTCTGCACCCCTGGGACAGGATTCCAGGTGCTGAAGTCAGCACCTATTCCTAAACCACAGGGAAGGAGGAGATTTCAGTGATGGCCCTCAGCAGTGGCCAGTGATCAGGGTAAGCTGAAGAAGTGGATGTGAGGCAGGTCCTCCTTCAGACTACCATCAGTTGTGGTCTCAGACCTGCCCCCACCCACCATCTTCGTCAGAGTCTCTCCTGCACCTGCTACTACATGAGTTTATCTTTTGTGTGAGTTTGTCTTTCTAGCACGTGGATGTCCCGCAGCTGTATACATTTCTCCATATTAAATTCATCCCAATGCCAAGTGCGAAGGCATCAGTTCTTCTCCATCTCTGCTTGAAACACATCTCCTCCTGCATCCTGGAAGTGCATTTGTCTCTTTCATGTCAGTGTCTCACTCTTGCATCCTGCTCCTTCTGTGATTACACAGACAATGAATGAGCCTCATGAAACTCATGAGACAAACTGGGGCAGAAAGTAGAATACTTCAGGATTGGTAGCTCACTCAGAAATCAGTTTTAGAGCTCAGACTGGAACAGTGTTGCGCTTCTCATTGCCCATTCCTCTTCTGCCTCCATCTTCTGAAGGATGACTTTCTATTGCACTGTTACACTTTTCTGCTCTGTTATACTCTGCTCCTTGCCTTGTTTTGCTCACCACTTACATGCACCATATCAAATAAGTTATGAAAGTTCAGAGTAAATAGAGCTATCAAATTTTCCTTGCTTAGAAAAACAGTTTTAGAAGGGGAAGATAACTAGTTAACTTGGAGTGATCTATCATTCTACATTTTATCCTATTTTTTCTTTATCTCTCTGGCTTTCTTGTTCTTTTGTTCAAAATGTGTTGATATAACTACTCCATTAAGGGTCAGCAGTTCATTGATCAAAGTAATTCATTTTCTGTAAAAAACAGAATGGGAATTTAAGGTAATTTCAAATGCTAAGTCCTCTATTTAAATCAATACCATTCTCAAAGAAAATATTGGCACAGTAAAATAGGCAATATTTACACATAAATAGCATACAGAATGTACAATATAAATGATAAATTTGAGCACTATATTAATGTCTGTGTGACAAATGGGAAGTTGATTTATATGAGAAACTTCTTTGTGGAGAAGCAGAATTTTACTTCTCTGTTTCCAATTTCAGCAGATTGGAAAAGATTTCTCATCATACAGTTAATTTTAACTGGTGTATACATCCTTGCAGTTGATAATCATACACATTTGGGCAATTACTCCCATAAATGTTATTCCATTTGAGAATCCTGTGCTGTAAGTATCAGGTTCAGCACATATTGGAAAGAAGCTTGTGGTTAATATATGGAAACATCATTTGTATTTAATCATGCAGTTGGGAGTAGTTATAGTAACTAAGTAGATGCAGACAGTTTAAAATGCACAGATTGTTACTGCAACCTAGCTTGCCATGGGCACTGTTCCCCTTTGATAGCTCAAGTGCCAAATATATAAAGTACAATGCTCAGAACTGATCCAAGAAGCTGTACCATATAGGTTGTGCTGTTGGTCCTATTAACTAAGGCTGCACAACTGAGCTATTGTGCTCAGGAAACATGAAAACAAAGGGTGCCTGGGCACCCTTACTGCCTTTTGTACATTGTCTGTGCCTTCTGGAGGGCACAACAGCAGCTTCACCAGATTTAACTGGGCTCTCCTTTGTGCCTACCTATTTTTTCTTGCAGATGGAAGCAGAGTTAAGACATTCTCTGTATCTCCTGTAGGAAAGCAAGCACCTATGCAATGCCAGCTGCATGCACATGTTCAGAGGTGTGATGGGGTGGCTCCTGCACTGAGCGTCACTAGGCAATTTCTGTTCAGTGCCTTTCTTTCTGTTCAAGCAGTGCTTAAGCCAGTGCTTGACTAATGTTGGAAGATGCACATCTGTTTCTCCAGGAATCATTTGGAGAATAAGTAAGAGTAAATTAGATTAATCTAGATCCTGAAACAATTTTCATAAACATATCAATGTACAGGCATGGATACCACAGTAGTCAAAATAGGAATGTATAAGCCTATTTGTCTCCTTCGATTCACATCAAAATTGTCAGTCTAAATGTTTGAAAGGCTGGTGGGGCATAATATCTTAATACCCCCCCTCACTGAACATTGTAAAAATATATGCATTTATATATATGTATTGTGCATGCATTCTAATAGGTATGTACACACACCTACATCAAAGAAAGCCCTGCAGAGGAGGAAGTAAATGATTCTATGGGTTTGTCTGAATATAATCTAATTTGTTGTAAGGCTCTTAAATACTCTGGAAATGGCCCTTAGAGAAAAGATGAGGCTAGATAAATAGATCTACATCTATACGGTAGCATGCTTAGTTTTTAAAGATTTACTTATGCAAGTTTCCTATAAAACATTAAAACACACTGATACCCATACACTATGGTGGAATTGTTGATACAAATTTTGCTGCCTTCTATATTAATGTTACACTTGTTTGTTTTTCTTTCCCTCCTTTTCCAAGGAATAAATGAACTGCTTATGTGGAGTTCAGTAACATAACTGTACCAAATTAGTTACAAAGAGAAATGTCAGAGTTGATATTCCTGACACAGCCTTTTTAACTCTTGTTATGTCTTCAACTTGCATATCTGAGATGGAATAATGCAGCAGTCCAAGATCCCAGGAGGCTCCTAGTACCATTGTCTTTTAGGTTTTTAGCCTGTGGCCTTGATTGAAAGGAGAGCTTCAATTGGGAGTACTCATTCTTTATTATTAAAAAATGGGCATTCTGGCATGCCTTTGTGAGGGGAAAAAAAAAGAGAGAGAAAAAAAAGGAGGGGTTTAAAATATTTGCTCTCTGTTCCTGTGTAAAAACTTCTTAGCTGGAGTTTGGCAATTGATGTTGAAGCAGAGYTAGACAGCCTTTGAAACACTTACCTAGTTCACTAGCGTAATGGAGGATCTAGTTCAGTGCAGTTTAGATTCACAGACAGCATTTTGCATTTCTGTGATCAAAATGCCTGTGCATTTTGAAGGGCTTATCATCAGAGTTGAATCTACACAGAGCCTAACCTGAGAACAGCCAAGAAAAGCATACATTTGAAGGGCTTTGACGCTCCATCACATAGCCATTCAGTGGCTATAATGGAAAAGAAATACATGACAGACTTTTCTTGTGACTGTCATTCATAAATCTGTTACATACATCAAATGTTCCAAATTACACAGTAAGATTCCATTGGTCCTTCACTACGCTGCAGAATGAACTCTCGCTGCTTTCATCACATATATTACTTTTCTTTACTCATACTATTGAGAAACTTAAAGTTTATTTTATTTTCAAGAAGACTTTTTAATATATTTAAATATTTTAACAGATAAGGTAAGTTACCAGATCACAGGAAGCAGGCTTATTGCTGTATATCATACCTTTGCTTAAAGAATAAATATGTGCAGGCAGTTAAAGTTGAGAAGTAAATAGAAAAATGACTGATTCCAAAATTTAATATTACATTCAGGATACATTTTTTTCTTACTTGTTCATTCAAGAAAAATTTTTTTTTAAAGCAGTTTGGCAAAGGATTATGACATGCACTATATGTCTGTCTGAGACAGAAGATAGATTAGCCAGAAGATGGAATATTTTTGCCATTGACTTCAGCAGAGCTAAGATTTTGGCCCATGGTCTAAATCTTGCAATCTTTCATCAAGCAAAATTTATAAGTTTTGAATAAATACAGGAGTGTTCCCACATGGGTCATCAGCAAGGCTGTGAAAACACAGTAAATAGACAAACAACCAAACCTTTTTTACATGAGTTCAAATGAGTGCCCACTGCCAAATTCCACTTTGTTGAATGACATTCTTACCAACTTTTGATGTACTTCTGTTAACTCAGTCCTCTCTTCTACAATAAATTATCCTCCCTTAACCCAAAAGCAAATATTACTTTACTTTTTTATCTATTTTTATCTCTTCAGAGATGAACTGAATCACCTATTTCTTAATTCTCATTTCTGTGGTTTATAAACTGACACATTGTTTCATTCTCTAGAGCATGTGATTTTTTTAAAGTTTTTTTTTAATAAGTAATCTATACAGAAGAATACATAGTTTAGCTCCTGCTGTTTCCCTCCTCATCTCCTCCTACTGTCCTTCACTTTCATCTACTATTCTTATCAAAACAAGTAACAAATAGGCATTTTTTTTGTTGTTTCAGTTAAAAAAATACTTTTCCATTCTTTTAGCAGAGGAAAAATCCTGTTAAGTAAAGGCCTATTTGACTGTTTAATTAAATTATTGTTTCTGAAAAGCAAAACAAAACCTCCAAATGCTCAGTAGCTGTAATAATTATTAGGGATGTACAGTCTACATCTGCATATTCACTGAAAATAAGAATACATAGCTTTATTCCAGAAGCTCCATTTTTCTGTTGGTATCAGAAATCTTTCTGGGTCCAAATATGTGCATTGCACACCTTCAGAAAGCATCCCTGCTCAGAGTGCCTTTGAAATCTCCAGAGAGCAGACATGGGGAACATTCTTCCTCCTTTCTCCCCACTAAGCCCATGTCCCTTCCTTCCCCCTGTGCCAGCTGGGAGGGGTACCAGATTGCACCTCTGCTCCGCACGACTCCTCTGCAGCAGCGTTCAGGGGCTGCTAGATGCTCCTGTTGTCTCCCCTAACCAATGCAATGTTTTTAGAGGGCGTGTAAGTCTTACCCTTGGAAGTTATCTGCTGTTTTTCCTGATCCCTGTGGGCAGCACACGAAGAAGTTTGGAGGAAAAAAAATTGCCAGGTAGTACAAGCAGAAGTGATCATAGGAGTCAAAATTTCACTGTGCACYGTGCTTGTACTTTGACACAACAATATGTGATCCATGACATGGTAGCACTGGATGCAAACAAGACAACACCTTAGAAACTTATTGTCAGAAACGAGCTTTAGCATACTTTTTGGAGAATAATTTCCCTTGAAACTTTTTCCTTGCTATCTTGGCAAAGGGTCTCCGTCAGTCTGCCCAGGCCAACTGACTCCATGCTCCCTCCTGGCCTATGCCATGGACATGAGCCTGAGCTCAGTGTGAGTGCTTCGAGACCGAGAGAATGGGAACAAGCATGTGCAGGTGTGAAATGATGGACAGCCAGATGGAGTTTGGAGAGCTTTCACAGCAGACAAGCCTTCCATATAAATGTCTGTAGTTCGTAGACTATCCATTTTCACCAGCTCAGATCTGTAACTGAACCTTGCTTTTCCATTCACATTGACTGGAAGGTTTCATCCTGGTTAATGTATTCATCTAGACCAAATCCATCCATCTGAGAAATCCTTTAGGCTCTGCCAGTGCAGTGGGTAAAAGAGTTTGCTAAGTCCCCCATTTTACTGAGATATGAGCAGTGCTAATAGCCTGGTCTTTGCCAGACTGAGCAATATGTTTTCCAGATTCCCTAAAAAAAGAGTAACTCGTTGGCTCCAAACTTCTCTTCTTCCTTCAGCACTTCTAGTATTTATTATCCTCTAATTCTCCATTAATATCTTAGGACTAAATTAGGTCAGTGATTCAGTAATTGGCTATGTTCTCTGGGACTTCGGTATTAAAATGGTTTGGGGCTGGATTTCTCAGTCCCTTTTATATGACCCACACTATACAGAAGTCAGGTGAGGAATTTTTCTTTTAGCAGACTAACCCCCGTGTTCAGTTCAGTCTCTCCTGAAGGCTGCTGGAGTTTTCCCACTGACCTCAGTGATTGCTGGCTCTAGCTCCAATATTGCCACATGGATTTTTTTTTCAAGTCTCTTAAGATCTCTGTGATTTACAGCTAGAAATCTGTCCATAATTATGTTTTTAATCCAATTATACTGAGTAATTCATCTATCTCTCATTTGCTATTTTAAATCTCCTTTGTAAAATTTCTCCATTCCCTTTAGTTACAGCTGTACTAATGCTATTGAGTTGAGCTATGAACTTTCTCCACAGTCTAGTTTTTGCATGATTCACACAGCAGACATTTACCACTATGTATAATCTGCTTTGAACTCCAGTACCATCTGGGAGTTCGTAAGATCCCATTGTTGATCTACAGCAAAATCATTACTGAATCTGACCTATTCACACTGACAGTCACTAGACTTAAGATGGGAAAATCCAAGTACCTCTATACAATAAAGTCACTCATGAGCTAAGTTGCACCTCTCGCTAGCAGGGAAACTCAAAGGAGTTGAGACAGTTTCAATGCTAGTCCATGTCTGTTATATAAAATATGAGATGAAAGTAAAACTGAATGAGGAGGAAAGAGGTGCTCCCACATGAAGGGACTTTAAAGYATAAAGCAGCAGTGAAAATACAAATGTTGCTGAATTACAAAGGAACCAAAAGACACAGGAGATGGCACGGATCAATTTTCTAGCTGTTTCTGGAGATGATGAGTGGATCATATACTGAGGAAAGCTTTAAGTTTATGCTTCAATTTAAACATGTAGGTAAATCTAGTTCATTGCTTTTCTTTCTTCCAGGGATAAAAATATTTTTCAGCCTGACAGAAGGAAAAACTTCTGTAAAAGATTGTCAGGCAAAATATTAAATGAAGGTTTTTCAAAAATATTTCACCACTAACAAAAGACAAGTGGATTGCTGGAATGAGTGTGTAAGATACCGATGACTGATGACGCATGAAAATTCTAATGCTGGTGATACAAAGATATTGTCAGTTGTAGAAATGCCATATACAGTTATCAGGTCTTAGATAAACAAAGAGAGTTTTCAAAAGAAATTCAAAACAAGATAAGTATACAAGATTGTTGCCTAAAAGAGGTCAAAAAGATACCAGAGCTGTACTCAGGGGGAGAAGGTGGCATTATTGTTCCCACCTCAGACTAAAGAGATTGTGCACTCCTCCAAAATGCAGTCTCCTTCTCCATCTGAGAAATCAGGTTGACTATGCAAAGCTGAATGGAAAGTCCTGACACACTATGGGATCTGATAGGATCAGCCARCCACAAAACTGGAAAACTAAACAGAGGTCTTTGTCATTTAGCGAAGTATCACTTCCTTATTCCCTAGATTCCTATACCTCCCAGGTTTCCCAGAAATGTTGTATGTAATACTGCTGCCCATCCACTATATACCACAGTTTTAGAACCAAGAAATGATGCCAAATTTACATGGGTGAGTGACCCTCTTTCACAACGCCAAGCACTAAAGTTAGTTGTTAGCCCCCATATAGGAAATATTCAACCTAAAACACCCTTGAGACAAAGGAGAGTCCTTGCATATCATTTGTCAGTAAGTCTATCACGCCAGCAGATGCCCCCCCAGGTTCTGTGGGCTGTCCTTGTCAAGCTGTCATTTCATTTCAAGTCACGTCTTCGTGCTACTGCTGTCCCCAGAAGAAAGAAAGAAAAGTAACAAATGGTCTAGAGTAGGCACTGCTGGTGTCCTTGCCCCTTAAGATGGGCACAGTGAACTGGAAAGGTGCATAATTAAAACCTAATGAAAGGGAATGCTGTTCCATACGCTGTTTAATTAGGTCATGGAATTCTCTGCCATAGTTGGTAATTGTAATTATTTCAAAAAGCAACTAGACACGAATGCTCTTAACAAGACTATTTAGTTATTATCATTAGTAATAACAGTTTTTGATGAGAACCCTGAAGAAACCATTGCTGGCTTTGGCAGAGACAAATACATGACAGGGAGAACCTCAGAATCAATCCGTTCAGGCAATTCCTGAAATGTTGAGCCAGAGACAGAGCAATTGTTATCATTTCAGAATGCCTTAAAACTCAGTATATAGCCAAGTAAAAGCCTTAAGACTGGCATCATCACAAGGACATTAAACAGGTGAGAATTTTTCCGATCATAACATCTATTACCCCTTTCAAAATTAAAATGTTAAGAGTTCAGTGAGATCAGTTTGCCTTTGATCCTTTTTGCTATATTGTGGAGAAAACTTCAAGAAGGTCAATAAAGTAGAAACACTACACAGACTAGTTGAAAGATTTCAAAAATGATGTGGCATACAGTCAGGACTATAAACGACAGACAAGAACAAGTCTATTTTGGTCTTCTGTTTTGCTGAAACTTGGATAACTGTGATGTGAAGGCCTCCTTGCATTCTGCTGGAAACAAGGGAAAATTCCTATTGCCTCTGTGAAGCTGACTGTACCCTTTTGCCAAAGGAAGGTATTACAGTGGGTGAGTGTGTGCAGTAGATATAATCAGCAAATAGTGCTGCTTTGTCATATTTTTTAAATAAGGGAGTTGCTCAGTTCCTTTGGAAATCATACAGAGGATTATCTGGATTTTAAATCAATATCAGTAAATTTGGGGCAATTTACTTGGAACATCTAATTACATTTCCCCTCTCACTAGATTTTCAGGCCAACTGGTTACCTCAGGGCTTCAAATACCTTGGGATCCATCTTTCTCTCAGAATTGTTCTCAATTAACTTTGCATGCCTGCTCTAAGATCTTGGAGCTGGCAGTCCTAGGTGGCATAATCTCTTCTATTAATTTGTGGGCAGAGCCATTCTAATAATACAGTACATGCTTTTTCCATGTATTGAATTGTTCAAGTTCTGCCAGTAATGCTTTTAAGATGATGTGGCAAGGAACTCAGAAAGATACATTACAACTTTCTCTGGCAGGGAAAAAAATTAAAAAACCCCAAAAAACTAAAAAACATGGATCAGTTTGTTAAAATTATTTGAGAGCAAAAATAGCAAAGGCATTCATCTATTTATCTGYAAGGAAATACTGCAAATACTGTATATAAAAGAGACTGGCTCTTTCATGAGGGAAAAACAGTAAATGATTGGCAGAGCTTCATTTAATCATGCAGCCTTGGTTTCTTCTAATGGTACTCATCACCCTCTTGTAATCCAGGGTAACCAGTAATAGAAAGTAATCAGCAAGAGTGAAGTAACCTGCCTACTTTCCCTTTCCATTACTTACTGCAGTTCCTTGGAATGAGGTCTAGATAAAGTACTAGGAAATCCACAGAGGTACTCTTTGTTGGCAAGGAAAGGGATGAAGTAACAGGTGTCCAAACAATGTCCAGGTGTGGACAAAGGCACAGGTGAAGGCATGATGGAAGTCTGAAAAACTCTGAATGGAAAGTCAGTTTGGAGCATTCACTGTTTCTTCYGCTACATAAGCATCAGCATGAGGTTGAGAAGTTCAAAAGAAACAGACAGGTAGTGAGCAATATGTGTAGTTTGTTGCCACAGATAATGTGGATGCTGAAAGCATACATGAGTTCCAAATAGTTGTATAGAAGAAAAATCTATGCAGGGCTTTTAAATACAGAAATACTACTTCTTGCTCAGGAAGACCTCAAGCTTCAGTCAGCTGTTGTCTGGAAGTCTGTACTGGGGAAGTATCATTACATATGTTCCGATTTTCATTATCTGCCTTAAATAGCTGATATCATTCACTGCCAGAGACAGGATATATAAGTAGATGGTCTGACCTAGTCCAGACATTCTTATATTTTTTATGTGAAATACTGTAACTGACTGTGAACTGAAATATGTTCCCTGAAATATGCTCTCTTTTGCTTTTAACTCAATGGTTTGAATGAGTCTCATCACTCTAGGCAAGAAACTTTTTCAGCTGCAGGAGCTCTGGGATGCTCAGTTAGGTTTCTGTGAGCTTCAGGGAGAGCCTAGTGAATTATTTCACCAGGTTTTCCTCACATGCCTAGGAGCATGTAGCATAGGAGAGGGGGAGAAGAGAAAAAGTCAGGATTTAGGGCAATAAAGAAGCAGCAAGGCATCTAGACTGCTGCACATCACAGATACACGAGTTAAACCCAGTAATTCATAAATAAAAAAGGCTGCTTTCTAGGCAGCAAAAGATACCCTATTCATCATTTCCTAGGGTTGTTCTAGTGTTTAATCATGCTTACTGTTAAAAAAGCAAGCCATAATATTTTGCCTTCAAATTCTAGCCAGGGGTTCTTGTTAGGTCTTCATTTGTAAGACCACTGGAGCTTGATAGCAGCTCTTTTTCCTTTTTTTTTTTTTTTTTTCCTATAGAGATTCTTATGTGTTGCAATCAAACTATCTCTCAGTCTTATTTTTGAAGAAAACTCTATTTCTTGTTCTTTACTTCTCACTGTAAACATTTTTTGCAACATTTAAGTGTTTGTGTAGCTCTTACCTAAGGGTTTTTCAGATGTTAATCATTCTTTCCAAACTGTTGGTTGCAGGAAGAGTAGATCACTCGTCTTACAGTCTTATCCTAGCAGTCAAGCAGCCTCCTCACCTTTACAGGCTAGGATGGAAGTAATCTTTATTATTACAGTATTGAGTGTAGAGCATGTGTCATGTTGTTTGCTCATTCTGATCCCTAGGTCACAAAACTGATCTTCATTCATTTTACAGCAACAGACCAAACATACAATTACAGATATATAATGCAAATAGAAATTTAATTMTTTGTAAAATTTAGAGAGGATGTTAACTGCTTGATACTGACAACTGCCTCATTGCTATGTCAAAGTCAACCCTTTAGACCAGCTAGGAGTGTTCACTAACATACCAGTAGTTTGTAAATGTTATCTTGAAAACTACATGTAAAGCAAAACTCAAAAGCAGAATCCTCTGTGGTCTTGATATGTGTAAGAACTGGCTATGGGAAAATTGCAGTAGATAAAAACTAATTTAGGTATCTAAATGACCAATTTAAACATCTACTTTGCACATACATTTTGGGACTCTAGCGTAAAAAAAGTGCCTAAGTTTAGTGGAAAATGGTGAGTGTTCTGAAGATTCCTAGAGGGTAATGCTGCTAAAATGTACAGCTCAGGTGAACTGGGATCTCTCTGTGATACCCTCTACAAAGTCTCCTCATTTAGGAGGACTTTTTTAATAAATACTTATAATATGTGTACTACTTAGGTGCCTCATAATCCCACTTCATTTTACACGTGACCTGTCTACCTATTTAGGCACAATACTAGAACTTTTTTATGTCTGACTCATAGGGGGACTCATTTACTCATAAATATTCTGACATAGTTTGAATTGTCAAAAAGGGGATATTGCTGAGACGTGAAGAGAGAACAGCTGCCCACATTTATTAGTGTCTGAGTGGAAGGACATAAACAGTGAGGATAATTTCCAAATAGGTTCACTGGGGCCCAAGGAGAAATGAGGGGAATATTCTGGGCCATGGGAGTGGTGGGGGAAAGACACACTTTACTCTTATATTAACAGTCAAGCAAGAATTGTCACACAGTATGTTGGTCAACATTTATTAAAGCAGCACCAGTGAAGGAGGCAAGGACTGACCTCTGAGGCTCTGAGTTGGATTTCCACTTCTCTTGCAATTATTGGTAGTTATTGACAGTGAGTCAAGTAGAAATCTTAACACCTTGATAGAACCTGTAGAGTTTGTAGATTTCTTAGGAAATAAATTGTTGGGTAAAGCCCAGTGGGAAATATGGATGACTCATATGCAGTCTTGCTCATTTCTATTCAACCAAGAATATTTCTTAAAAAAACAAAAGTGTTTCTACTACAGCAGCCTGTGCAATTTCTAACATTTTTAACTGTCATTTTTGAGGATTACACTGAATGCTGCAAGAAAGCTAAGTAGTGAAAAAGCTAGCTGTCTTTTCCTACAGGAAGAAGAAAATATGATCCTGGCAAATGGAGCATGCTGGGAATATGGAAGTTGTCAAGAAATCCTTGTTTTGATGTTACCAGTACTTTTATCCACAGCTTCAGGCCTTGCCAGCTTTAAGTCTGTTTCAACATACTGGTCAACTCCTAATGGCACATTGGGATACAACATGCACTTTTGACTCCAGAGTCTAATTTAATGAAAAGGTTTGCCATCTTTATGACTAGAGAATGACAGAGATGCTCTTTGCATAGACACAGTTTTTCAACTGGTTTACTAACATCATTTTGCTATTTGTACTTAGGGGATTTAGGAAAAACACAGTTCCTGACATGGTTACCAAGAAGGCCTAATGTTCATAAATGCCAGGTTGTCAGTCTCATCAGGTCTAAGCAACCAAAATATAAGGCGCTTTTTAATGCTACCCCAGAGTCAATTAAAATACAGTAATGCTGACATCTGCAGAATACAAAATGATCAAAGTAAAGAATGCCCATACAGCTTCTGACATAAAAACAGTGTGTTTGGCGCAGAGTGACACAGTGTAACAGGTCAGGTAATTATGAGAAAATCTATGATGTATCTGTTGCAATTGCTTAGCTTCTTTCCATTATCAGAGCCATCAAACAGAACAGCGCTCTCACTTCTCCTGATGGATCGTAAAGCTGGTGACRCTCTCGCTCTCCAGATACAGATGGCATCTCAGGAGCAGCTGAATTAATTTGACAGTAAATAGGTGATAGAAATTGCTGTCTTCTCTTTTTTTTATTATTATTATTTTGTTTTTAATTGCACCAGGACAGCTTTTAGCACTTCTGGGAATAGCTCAGAAAGCCTATGCCATGATTAGCGGTGTACCGTCCTCTCCTGTAAACCCCTTCCAATGCTTTTGCTGCAATTTTATTTACATGATAATTGCTCAATGGCAACAAAATTTTATTCTCCCCCATCTACMCACCCTAACTCTCAGTCTGAACTATGTGCATTAATTATCATGATTAAGGAATTCTCTCATTTTTTGCCTTGATGTGTTTATTAAATTAATGAAGGAATCTGACACATGGGCTTGTATGCTTAGGGTACAGTTATGTTAGTCATGGGTATATTTTAGATGGCTGCATATTTTCTGCCTCAGTAACATTATAATTGGCTTAATGGATTTTCAGTTATGTGCATTGGCTTTCTCCCCTCTCCAAAGCAGACTAATTACAGCTTTTTACATTAAATTCTAATAGATTTCAATTTATCTCCTCCAAATTATCACAATAATTACAGTAATAAATTAGGCATGTAGCTGCCATTAATCTAAACAATTTGAAATGGGTATCATAGCAGCACAGCACAGACTATGTTTCCCAAATGTGTATTCAAATATATTCCTAACTGTATAACCATTGTGTGGGAGGGTCTCATTTCCCACCAAGCTGCAAAACCCAGAAGGCAGAATGGAAAGAGAGAAAGGAAGAGAAGGGGAGGAAATGGAAAGGAGATGAGAGGACAGAGCAAAAGTCAAAAAAGACCACACTGGAAGAGCGTTGCATATAATTAACAATGTCTGAAGAATTATCTTGGACAGGAACATACCTGAAGTATCCTGGCAGACTTCAGACTCCCTCACTGATCCATACCTGTTTTTTTCCCTCTTATATAAAAATATTTCTTTTCTCAAGAAAACCCACTTGAAATTGCAATTGGCTGAAACTTGAAATTTAACCTTTCATGGGAAATTTTGGCAGGGACAACTCTGGTTTTGTTTCTTATTTAGAACAATCTCCAGTTATTCAGAACATGTCACAAAATGGAAATTCTGAAAAAAATTTTATGTAGGAAACTCTTGTGAGGATTGCTTTTTAAATTAAGTACATTCTTTCCTTTTACCTTTCCCTCCACTGAGAGATATTGACTTAACTCTTGTCAGCTTCGTAACTGTTCTTCAGCAGTAGACAGCGAGGCGCTGACAAGATCACACCACTTTCCTTGGCAGCTGCCAGGCTTGTAGGTTTTAGATTTGGGATATTTCCCTTCAGATCCCTGTTTCCTCCTTCCTCCGCAGCATCTGGACTTCTGAAACATCTGGCTTCCTGGATGCCAGATTCCCAGGTCAGCTGGACCCTGCACGCTGTGGTATAGCAGCACCCTACTCTGTCTGAGTCACAGCAGCCTTTCAGCCAGAATTTTAAGAAGCTAAGCCCAGCAGATGAGTAAAAATTCAGCTGTGGTCCATGTTGTCTTCTAGGATGTTGCAAATACAGCACTGCGGGTTCTGTCCCCGAGAAATTAGCGGTATAGCTGGGCTATGTCTATGCCATCTATGTCCAGCCATGCTAGTGCCAGTTCTGCATTACAGAAATGCTATGAAGCAATGTCACCGTACAGCTGCATGCCACTGACTGGGGTGTGGACACACTTCTGGTGAGACAGCTAGCCTGACTGTCCGAAAATGTGAAATTCCTGTCCAGAGGGCCAGCAGTCCCCCTTGGAAATGCAGGTCCAGAAGGACAGGTGGGACTCTAGTCGTTCAGTGCCTTGGTGAATGTGCAGGCAACTGCAGAGAACTTGCACTGCTACCAAAAGGAACCTCTGGGCTGCCCAGCAAATGCAAAACAGTGCAGGTTCAGTGAAGCACTTTTTTCTTGTGAAAAATGGTCTCACTGTATAATTTCCAATTAGCTCCACTGATAATATGTTCTAATAATATGGAATACTGGAGTACTTTTCTCCTGTGAAGAGAGAAAGATTTAGATATGTATTGCTTCCAGCACTGTTTAGCCATTCCAACATTTATAAACACAGGGGACAAGAATTTGTGTAATGTGTGGACACAAATTTATATATATTGAATACTTCTTTGACTCTAATTTTCAAAAAATAAAAGCTATAAAGGTCCTTATATAGTTTATCTCTGTGAAGCTTTTGGCTGTTTACACTATAAAAATGCAATGGAAGAGACGGTCTAAATATTCAAAGGATTAGACAGGTGAACTTTGTAAAAAAGACAGAACTTTCAAATTCCTGTACTGCAGCCAAATAAAGTAGCCTCAGAACACTGATACCATATATATATATATTGCACAACATTTAAAGCTTTCCTGTGCACCAAAAGGGAATACCTAACGTGCAGTTTCAATTGAGTTTCCATACATAAAAACACTTACTACATTTCTGTTATACCTCCTCTAGATGAGAAAAGTCACTAACATTTTTCCTAGTAACTAAATCATTTTGCAAATGCAGGCTGTTCTGTGAATTTGGAGGGCTTCAAATTGGTAACACTTAAAATAATAGCACATTGATTTGTGCTGCTTCACAATGGAATTCCTCTGGAAGGATGTATGACCTCTCCATTAATATGAAATGAGCTCCTTGTGATACTTTAATGAATATGCAGTGTCCCCTTAGTGACATGAGTAACATTTGAAACCTTTATGCATTTTCAATGGGCATTCACCTCAGCTAATCCTCAGAGCAGGTTCATTCATAGTCATATTTTCTGTTATCTGCTTACAAAGTTAAAATGTTCACACTGTTTGAAATTTGTCACTTACTCCAAAAGAGGAAGGAAAAGAAAAAGAAAGCAATGGCTTTAATGGGCAATGTGCCAAGATAAATGGTCCCTACTGTGCATGTTAGATTTGAGGCAAGTGTTCTGTTGTGTAGATACCACTTCCTGTACAGAATATTGCAGCCTTATGGCAACCTTTGTCCTTTGTCTKGATGATTGTATGAAATATTAATCTCTCAAACAGTTATGCTAAAAAGAAGCATTCTGCAGTATGTCTGGTGGCTACAGCTGTGGACAGGGATTCAGATGTCGGATCCCATTCCTGTCTGCACCACAGTCTCAGTGGGTACTTTTTTCTGTGTCTCAGCTCCCCCACTTGTCAAAGAGGAAACATTATCATTAGCTAAGTCCTAGGGTGTTTTCTACACCCCACCTAGATAGGTTGGTGAAGCACACTGAGACCCCGTATAGGGTTGGACAGTAAAGCTTTCTGATTATATTAACTAGAATTAATACTAGACACATGAATGCTAGACATCATATTATTCAGTTGGCTGACAGTAATAGTTAGTCTTGGACATCCTGACCTAAGAGGTACTTTTCAGTCCTACATTCTTGAAAAGTTATTGCAGCTGGCTCAGGATACTTCAATGAGTTTCTGTTTGAAGGTACTGTCTTTAGGGATTTATTTGTGAGGTTTTGGGCAGGGACGACTGTCTCACAGTTGACTTTCACCTTTTGGGCAGGAACAAAGAACATATGATGGGTGCATCTTTTCTTTAGGTCCATTGACAATTAAAATTCAGTGGGGAATTTTAAGAGGGGATAAAAAAAAAAAAAATCCAGCAGTTTTTAGGTTCTACACATTAGTCACAGAGGGCATAAAAAGCCTTTCTAGACTGATATACTCCTTGTTTCTACATGCTTAGAAACATACCAAAACAGGCCTTGCCTATAACAGCATATGCTACAAGAAGGAGTCAGTTCTTTTCTGTTACCCTTTTTCCACTCTAAATAATGCGGTGAATACATCTAAGACAAAAACATGATAAAGGTGTGGCTGGAGGAAATCACAAAGCCATTTAATGCTTCTTTTTTTTTTTTAACCTACCTGATGGCCTCTGCTTCCTCAGAGCCCTACATATATCTATACTTATTTCTTTTTTCTTCTTTTCTTTTGTTTTAACTTAATTTATTACTCAAGTGATTGTTGGGATTTACTGCTCTCCACAAAGCCTAGGAAAGCCTGCTATAGAAAGTAGAAAAATAAAGGAGAAGGGGAAAGCAGGGGTGAGGTATGTTTGTTTTTGTTTTTTTCTTTTCTCATCAGTCCAAAGCTTACAGCATCCATCCCCAGTTATATAGTTGTATTTCCAGACTGATTATAGCCAATGGTCACAAGGATAAAAGGCATAAGTAAAGGGAGAGGAAAGAATTGCATAATTAACTTTTTAAATTAATTCATGACCCAGTTAAAAGGACAAGGAGGGGGTTATTAATTAATTAAGGTGGGAAACCCTGTGGGCATGTGAGATTTAAAGAGTTTTAACTTACCAGCCAGGTTAAAAGGCTTTCTAAGAGTGTACTCCATACTCACTGAATCTGGAATGCAGTTAATGCAAAAAGAAAAGGCAAAAATATATTGTAAAAAGTTTTCAGGGGGAATAGAAAGCCTAAAAAGGCTGAAAATTAATTAGGAGGAATCCTAAGAAACATTTCATCAGAATCTGGGAAAGGGCCTAGCCTGATTCTCAGCTTATTCAAGCCTACTGAGCTCAGCGGGTGCTTGGAGCTATAAAGATGAAGATTTGGTCCTGAAACACATTTTTAAGATCTTCTTAAGTCCTAAAAATTTCAGCAGATTGGATGGATTTTTAGCTATAGCAATAACAACAATAATAACTGGTATTAAGTGATCTTTTTTCGACTCTCCAGAGACGTTATAGCCTCTCTGTGCAAATGTGGCTTATGCAACCTCTGATCCAAAACACATTTTAATTTGACCATCATGGATTCCCCCCTTTTCTTATGGATATGTGGCTGCACATGTACATTACAATATACTTCTTTAATTTCTTAAAGACTCACATCACCTGTGCCACTTCCAGCGGTTGTCCAAGTACCTCAGGGTACAACTTAGAATAAGCTTAAGAAGTCCTTACTTTTTGTTTTTCTTCCTGTTATCTATTATGTGTTGGTGTCTTTAGGGTTTGCAGTCATTAAAGTTAGGGATAATCCTTCCATGAACTTCTGGCACAGGCAACAATAAATAAGTAAGCCCAAGAATTATTGTATGAATTCATGAAAAAGAGTGTTCTTTCTCATTGACAGCCCTGTGTTTGAAGTGGAGCACATGGTTTACTGTTGATTTATTTAGTCAGTCTTACATTTCAATCATTTAATGACAGATATAAAAACTAATCACTTTCTTCTGACTTTAAATGCCACCTTTTTTTAGCTAATATTGGCTATGTGTCTGTGTCTCATCAACATTTGGCAAAATCTCAATCAAAGTTCAACTATTGCCATTAAAGCTGAAATTATGCAGACAATCTTTGCTTTTTCCCAGTTGCCCACCTTGGAATATCAAAGATTAAAAAAAATGCTAATAAATAAAAAATGTCAGATAAAGTGATGTGAAAGTGGTGCTAGAAACCATTTGAAAATTAGGGGAAAATGAAAATTATGGTCACAAGAGGCAGGCTACTGCTAATAGAATTTGCATTTTTTTACACACAAAAAATGTCATAGTAGCTGCGCTGTATTACTGTTCCCTAGGCAAGTAGCAATCTTCATTGTTTTATGATTCTCTTTTTCTTTATCATACTGCAGCATTTTGGTGTGAGAATTTTAAAATTAAATCTCCTTATTGTGCAGGCAGGATGTCCAGTTTTATTCTATCAAATGCCACAGAAACAAAGGGAACAATCCATTTTTCCTGATAGAAGCCAACAGTGCGTAAGAGGTTTGAGATGAGTRTAAGGATACAATTTGCCTAGAGAGTGCCTGAGGATCAAGACAACCTGACTTTCCACGGAATGAGTCTGTCAGCTGGCATCTTGCAGTAATTGCTTCCCATGGCAGGACCTTACCAGCCGAGGGAGGACTGCTCTCGTCAACCCAAGAATCAATTTCTACAGTAGCTGAATGATAATTGTTTGCTAAGGCTTGGGGAACTTGTTGCCAAGCGTGAAAAAGGGGCTGCAGCAATGATTGGCACTCATTAACCCAGGATTTGGATTTGATCATTTACCTTAGTAGAAGAATGTGTGGGGGTAAAGGAGGGAGAGGATTGCAAAATGCCCTTTTGTTTGCAGGAAACAAATGAGATCAACTGCAGAATGAATATCTGACTGTCAAGCCTGAAACCATCTCTGTCTTCACTCAAAGGGACCAAATAGCATGCACTATGAGGTGATTTGAATGTTTTCTTTCAAGCAGAAATATCTCTTTGGAATTTTTTTTCCTGATAGATACCACTGTTTGTGTGTTTTGTTCCTTATGGTAAATATATCCTTATGAATGATGTCCTGAAGTTAGGTTGCTGAGTTACACAATAAAGAAAGGAGGAGAAGACATACTGGAAGACCAGAAGACTAACTCCTGATTTCCATAGCCAAGCTTGTGCTTTTGCAGGAGACATTCACCACTGCCCACTCTCTGCTGTGGATATTTATGTCCAGCTGTGGCTGTGGAAATATATGTGGCTGTGGAAATGGTGCAAAGAGTATCATATCCCTTGCACTCCCTTAGCAGATTGGTCATGCCCTCAGGGACAGCAATACTGCGATATGTGGATGTGAATTAGGTGGTTAGAGTAACTGCTCACTAGATACTCTAGCGTGGAGAAACATGTCCTGCAATGAACTGACCTATAGAAAACTCCATCTTAAAAATAACTCCCCTGTGACATGTCTTTCTGCATTGGGCAGGTTCATGCAAAACGCTGAATGACTTGAGAGGAGCTGCATGGGTTCAATGGCTTAGTAGATACAGAATCCCTCAGATACTGCAGACTGCTTCTTTAGCTCATATGACAATTATATCTCAATTTGATCAGAGGGGAATACATTTCCTCTTTTCTAAGAGTTCGGACATTACCTGCCGTACTTTTGGTGCAGGTCTACCAGCAAATCAATGTGAGCAGATGTCAAGTTGCAGAATCCCAGCCTGGCAACGGGTTTGCATTCAGACTCAACATGGGGAAAGCAGCTTTGTAAAAATGCCAACTTTTCTAAGATTCTCAGCCAAGAAAGCTATGTTAAATGAAACTTGCAAATGCAAAAAGCCACAGTCCTTTATTAAACCRGTCCCGAAAGAGCCCAAGTCCTTTATCTAGAAAGATCTGTTATCTAAGGGACACGATTTTCAATCTAAATCCGGAGACTTATCTATGCAAAATATGCACAACCAATGAAAACAGTAATTTTAAGTCTGACAGTACTTTCTTATGTATTTTCCAACTGGTTATGAACTACTCCTTCATAGTGAACAGATATGGTACTTCACAAGGGATTTGGAATATGAATGAGTGCTGTTCTTTATACTGCAGGAAACAATACACAGCTGAGTTCTTCTAATCATGCACCCAATGGTTTGTATAAAACAACTAGGGTGACATGCCCCTTTGATGTGTCAGACAGATTTAATCTGTGGGCTCGATATTTTTGCAGATTAAGGCCCTTAAATGAATATCTTCAAAGGAGCTGTGCGCCTGCAGCTGTTCTGGAGGGGTGTTGCCTAGCCAGAGATGCGAAAGGCTAGATGAAGGGACACCAGTTTGAAGTCCAGGTAATTTGTCTTAAACTGTGGATTTAAGACACATGAAAAGCCAAAGAAGAAACTATGCTCCCTGAAGTTAAATTAGAGCATTGCCTTGAAAGTATTTTGTGACAATTCTCCATTTTGATGGCTAGTTTGGAAAACGGCAATGGCCTCTAACCTGCACTCCTAATTTTCCTCTRTGCTCCAGCCAGATAGACCTGGCACTCAAAAGAAGCTTAACTTCCAGGACCACATTATGCAAACAAACTTAGAAGCCCACTTCTATGTTTCCCATGCTTCTCTCCTCTAGTCTGCTAGTGAAAAGCCATGTGGCACTGATTATCTGCGATGTACATTTTCAGTCAATAAACATTTGCATTCCATAACTTTATTTTCCACATTCCAGTAGATTTACAGGAATATTAAGCATTAGATTTGTACCTGTAATTTCAAAACACTTACACAGAGAATCGAATTATGTAACTCACTAGGATGAGGATAAATCCCTGCACACCACCTTGAAAATATGAGGTTTAAAGTGAACATTACAGAATCAAAGTATTGCACAGCCATGAGTCTTTGAAGATGAAATTGATGAAATATGATGAAATTAACAAAGTGAAACCTTATATTCAGAGATGTTTTCTTTGTTCTCGAATAGACCATCTTACATCAAGGTCTCTATTTGCATGCCCTTACAAAAAGCCTACCAAAATAATAGTATTAGAAAACAAACCCATCAGGTTATATATATTTTGTGGTTAATGGGTTTTGCTGTGTTTCATTTCGGAAAAGCAGTTCAAGAAATACTCCCTAGTTTATGTTCTCCTTGGGAGAAATCCTAATCCTAATGCTGATAATAATTTTCTTCCAGTGTCTAAATCATCCTGTGTGCAGAGGCCTCCATTTATATAATTGGAAATCATTGTAATTATTGTATCTCTCTCTCTCTTCATCCTTCTGCTGCGCCCATAACCCATGGCATCCAATCTGTGCTAGTGTTTGTCACTGCTCTCTCCTGGAAATAGATATGTTAGAGTGTCTATGATAATCTTAATTTTTAATGGCTGCCTGAAAAGAGGATAGAAAGTCAACTCATACATGACTAACAGCTAATAGGATATTCTCCATTACTTTAGGTGTTAAACGTGTCTTTTGGAGAAGAATCTCCTATTTCCATGGTGAAGCCCGGACAAGATCTAATCTGCCATAAATCACCACAGAGATCAAGGTGAATGAATTGCTTGCCCCAGTAAGCAATTAATGGATGGTGCTGGCCTCTAGGACTGAGCAGTATTGACATTTGAACCTTTTCTTTGAAAGACTAGCCCAGTCAAATTTACCTTGACAATAACAGTGTTTCTTCCCATTCTCTGTAAGAAGATAATACAGACCTAGACTAACATTTATTTAGAATATAGACTGACAGACAGCCCATGAGATTTTTTTGTTTCTGTGAGAATGTACGAAACTTTCCAAAAGGCAAACAAGCCCTTGTTTAGTCTCTTGCCTCCGTGTGCTGGATTCTGAGTCGGCAGGACTCAAACCATTCCCAGCCAAAAGCTACATAGCTCCATGAATGCAGTGCTGAGCTTGACCTGAGAAGCCCAGCTGGCTTGTGGTCTCATTGGAGGATATTTTTATCCCAACACTGGTATTCATTTTCTTCCAGTATATAAATCACTCCATGTGCACCATCCTCCACTTATACTGATGGTCATTATATCATTATGAAATGTGTAATGTTATTAGCTTGGCCTCTTCACTGTTCTTACACAGTCTTATGTCTTTGGAATTGAACATGGCTCCTCTCCTTTTGGCCTGGAGCTCAAAAATATGAATGCATCTATCTGCATGAACAGCTGTGTAGGAATACACCCTACCTAAGGACAGCTAGGACAGTGTAATTGCTAGTTCTAGCTCATTTCTATTTTGACCAGCCTCTTCTTTGATATCTATCCCTTCAGTTGTGAACCACCAGGTAGAAATCCAATTCAAACAATTTTTTATGATGGCATTGGAAGCACTCAGTGTCTGATTATTCCTTAATGGTGAATGATTCTCTGTTTAAGAAAAGCTCAAAGCCACTCTTGCCAGGTCATTGGCTATGACTAAGACTCAGTTCTCTTTATAATATGACATAGTTTCTTACTTCTATAACCCAGCTGTTCAGAGGGTAAGGCTCTGGAACTGGGTCATGCTGTCATGAATTGCATCCCTTTTGCAGAGACAGTGGTAGTGAGAACGGATCCCCACAGGTAGTCACAGCTCTCCTCGGCAGCCCGTGGTGTCTGCCCCGGTGAGCTTACCTCCATCCCACGGCAAGGCCCCAGCACCAGTAGCACAAAGAGGGCACGGTAGCTGCTCTGCACCATCACTGTGATAGCGCATCGCTCCCAAAGGGCTTAGAGGCTGACGCTCGTCCTCAGCATTCTCCTTACAGCCTATGAAAAGAAAAATAAATTCCTCACTTAATTTTTTTTGTTCGAAATCCCAATGAATCAAACTCTTTGAATACACAATATGTGAGGAGGATTTAAATGTTTGGGAAAGGTTGTATTCCAGTGCATATTACTGGAAGGCTGCCAGAGGCAGCCTGGAGCCAGTGAGGAGAAAAGTGTTTATTGTGGTCAGTGTGGTAATATCGAGGGCAGCAGGGACAGACCAAAAGGAGACTGAAACCAGAATAGCTGAATGCAGAAAGTACACAAAAATTAAGATCTAATAATAAGCCTGTGAGAAGGCAGGAGTGAGAGGCAGATGCCTGATCTGTGGAAAAGGCTGGTAGCTAATTTCAGGAGCGTGGCTGAGGCAGAACGGCTCCACTGYGGCAGGGGCAGTGATTTGTTGCCGACCTACACACTAGCAACAAAGGTAGGGGCAAAGGGCCCTATCCTTACACCTCTGGAGCAGCTTAAAAACTCTGACCTCGGTGTCTTCTCGGCTCTGAATGAACCTGCATCTGACAGCAGGCAGAAATGCTCTTCCGTGCTTTCCCTGCAAAAGGGTTTTACCACATTTTCTGCTTCCTTGTACTTCTTTTTTTTTTTTTTTTTTTTGGTGTGTGTGTGTGTGTCTTATTTTCCCCTTCGTAATGGAGGGAAAAAAGGTTAGATTAGAAAACTTCAATTAAACCTTTAAAAGGACCATCTGCTGAATGCTGACTGGGGTTTCATGTAAACAAAATGCCTGCACTGGTTACAAACAAATGATCTTATCTATTGTATTGTGTTACAAATTAAAATTAGATTAAGCCACCTACATGGTACCACCGCTGAATCTTAAATTTCTTATGGAAACTGAATGTTTGCTGCAAGTATTCATTCGGCCTGATGAGAGTCTCATTATTTTTGTACCAGCAGTACACACTGGGTATAGCATAATCAAAGCCTGGGGGTACGTATTAATTATCCTTTTGAATAGTGATGAAATTTTAAAAAGATCTCCTTTAGGCTCACATCATCAGCAGATGAAACAAAGCTTTGCACAGCTTGTGAGCAGTGGCTCACATGTGTTTTTACATCTGTTCAGGATATTTCAATTTGAAGCGCAACAAGCCAAGTTTGGGATTAAAGACTGGGAGAAAGAAGGGGGAAAAATCTGCGACAATAAACAGGCCACACCCCTTCCTGTGTGCAAGGGAGCAGGAGAGCGCCTTCTCCGTAAACCCCCCCCCGGCTCCATGTTTAGTTTGGTTTTGGTGTTGTTATTATTCTTTATAAGCAGAGTGCAATGCTCGGAGCCCACCACGCTGTCTGTGGGTGCCAGGGCTACTTATGCGATCACCTGTTATAGCCTGCCCACTGTTGCACCAGTTTATGCTGTTAGTGCTGGGTGCTCTCCTGTGAGTTTGCTGCTGTTTTTATTATATACCGTGGCAGGGTTAAACAGAGAAGGTGCTTGTGCTCTCCTGGATTCCTGCAGATCCRTGTTTTCCAGCTTGCAACAAAAATGGGGAAACGGGGATGCCCTTTGTCAAGAGGCTTGTATTGTCCTCTTTGAATGGCATCCGTCTCATGTGGTAATTGCTTTGCTGAAATGTAAAAGAATCAGTTAGAAATGTGTGGTTTGGGTTTTTTTTTTAAGTATTGTTGAAACTGTGAGCCACAAATTGCACAGGTTAACCCCCACTGCTGTGAAGAGTAAAAGCAAAAGTGGTCATTCAGAGTGGAGATGTATTAGCTTTCGCTCGGAAAGGATTGCCGTGGTTCTGCGCTGCAATCAAAGGAGCAGATTCTCAGGCAGCCACAAAGCTAGATCCCCTCTGAAGTCTGTGTGAGCTTGGTCTTGATAGACACTCAAAGATCAAGCCGATCATGTTTACAAGTCCGTACACATATTGCTATTTGGTGGTCTTTGTTTCTTTTTTTTTTCACTGCATCTCTTGAGGAAGAGGCAATAGACATTCAGCCAAATTAAAATAAGAAAAGGGCAGGACTTGACTGGAATTAGTGCTGTTGACCAGATATGAACTTAATTAGACCAGATTTTTAAAACTTAATTAATTTTTACGTGGCATAATGGGCCAAATTCTGTACTTAGAGTTGCAGCTTTCTAAGGGTGCATCTTGATTTCATCCTAGAATGTTATCCAGAGCTTACATTTATCAACTGACTGGTGTAGAAGTGGTATAAACCTGCCCATTTGTGGTTTACAGGTTAGAACACATACTTCAGAGTTTTAATGACAGACCAGAAATATTTTAGCTGATTGTTTTAAAAGTGCACAAAGATGCCACCAATGGTGAACCAGATAATCTATTTAAAATTCTTATTTTCTTGTCATATACAGTGTTTTTGATGCTGAATAATCCTGTAAAAGGCCATGAGTTATAATTCACTGAGTGGCTTGAGAGTGGAAGAGCCATTTCATTCTATGGGCCATTTTGATATACCATAAGCATCTCTCTCTCTCTCTGTGGGTGCATGCTGTAAAATAAGCAGGACTCATGGAGGCATCCCAGACACACCAGAGCCTCTGTCCCCTCAGCATAGGTGCGTAACTCAGTGGAATCCACAAAAACAGTGAGAGAGCACGGTTTTGCTTACACTTCACAAATGAAGGGCCTAAGCCCTTTCCCACTGATGATAGGATGGCATTGACACAACACTGAGCTTTGTCTAAGTAAGGACTGGAGGGAGCAGGCCCTGTGTTCTATTTTTCAGGCAACAAATGAATGCTGTCATTATTAAAAATTAATTATGCTAATGAATTGAAGACTACACTCCAAGTTGTGTGATTGTTGTAAACTAACAGCTGTTGTGGTTCTTTCTCTATGCTCAAGCCTGCATGGCCTGTCATTTACTACTCCTTACAGAGTCTGGAGCATGGATCGTAACAATATAAATATGGATATACGCTTAAAAACATGATTAAAAATAGTTACTGCTCATGGACATTAGCCAATTTGCCAATATGAATAAAAGCAACACTGCTTTTAAAAATGCAGCATGACATATAATGGACGAGATGGTAAAATTCAAATAATGAAACTTTTTCAGAGCTAGAAATGACTAAGTGTTAAAATCTGCCTTCCTATAAAATAAAGTGACCAAAAGTATTTTTTTCATATTTATATAAAAAAAGTGCTTGCAGGCTGAGACTTTGCATGCCAAGTCTCAGCCTAAAGCAAAATTTAACAGCTGAGTTATAAACYCCTAAAAATAGGGTTTTGTAGTGAAAGTGCTGACACAACTTTATCTATCACGGTGAGAATGGCACAGCTATAATTAAAAGTATATAGTGTACTTTGTCTTTGACTAACATAAATAGCTATCAGGATGGCCTCCAGTACAATTTTCCATGTTATTTTGACTCCAACACAATGGAAGCAATTCCTTATTCCTGCTGAGACAAATTATCTAAAATTATAGGGTTCTTCGATTTCTCTACAAATATTGCCCAACACCTCACGTGCTGCTGTCAAGTGGCAGTAAACTCCAGCTGTTGCAAGGGGCAGGGACCTTATCTTGGCACTATCCTGGGAGACTGAGTTGTTTTTATTTTTCCACTTCATCAGCTGGGTGTTCAGTGAGATTTCGCAGAAACATGAAGGCAATGTCCATCAGCTAGACTCAGCCTTTGGCTTTGAGGTGCCTTTAAATTGCTAGATACTGCTGTGGCTCCTTGTTTTTGCGGTGACTCTTGTTTTCAATTGTACGTAATTAAACCTTTCCAGCAGGACTTCTTCTTTCTGACTTTTTCCACGCCTCTTACATTTCTAGGAAAAACCACCCATATTTATATATTTAATAACACTCGGCTTTTGTTTGGTTAGTCACCTTGATGGGTTGGTTTTGCCTCCCACCTCTTTCTCCGGGTCCTCCTCTTTTTCTCTGCTCCCTGTATATATTGCTATCCCCCTTTTCTTTGCCTACCTCTCTCTCGTGAGGACTCTCCCATCTGCCTCTTTTCCCACATACTTTACATCTGGTTCTTACTTTTCCTTCATTCCTTCATTCATTCATGGGGCTTCATTCAGAGGTTCAGGCCCATCTACCTCACTGAAACCAGTGAGTACTTGGGGTACTCAGTACCAGACTCCTTCCTCCTGTCTCTCATTCCTTTCCTAAAGCACTTTGTGAGTTTAAAGCTGATAGCTGGGAAAAAAAAAATCGCAAAAGTCAAGTACCCTATTGTGCAAACACTTACACATGTGTAACTTTGTGTGACTTGTGTCTGTTACTGCTTGAGTCTGAGAAACTGGGATTGAGGCACCACTTTGCAAAATATTTATGATTTGACTGTCATTACAAAGAGTTAAGGATTCTCTTGTCCTGGTGTAACAGTACCTTGTGTAACTGCTGGGATGTGCTGTCATCTTCAAAAGCTACAAAGGTGGGTTTTAAAAGAGAATTCTGTCTAGAAGGAGGATTCCTCCCCYGGCATGCGCTCGCAGGGCAGGGAAAATCCCCATACCTCAACTGATATGAACAGGAACAACTCCTTTGGTTTCTATTCCAGGACATTTAAAATGATTTTACTGTTGCTGTAGAAATTCCTTTAAGAGGAAGGTTTCAGAGACAAATATAACCGTGAGGTGACAAAAGACTGAAAGCAGACAGTAAGAAATAAAATAAAATAGCTGATAGAAGAAACATAAAACAACATCCTTGTCTAAGTGAAATACTCTGTAGCAAGGACGAGAAGAAAATTTCATTTTTAAATGTCATATCTTTTTTGCATTGAAAAACAGACAAAACAAAATTTTAGTTAGATGAAGTTAAAACTGAAGATATTAACGATTTTAATTTAATTTTACGTATGTTTAGTTTGAAAATTTGGGAGGGTTTGATAATATTTTACCATTTTCACCAGCAAAAACTGGTGAAATTAGAATATTTGAAAATTAATTGATTTTTTTCATTAATTTATCATGCATTTTTTTCACTTTAAGACAGCAGAGGAAAAAAATTAAATGAAAAATAACAGATATGCTTTTATTGCTTATGATATAATGATTATAATTATGATATAATAGCAGATAACTTTTAACTTTTTGTGTATCCACCTTAATTCTTTCTTTTGATTCTGAGCCTAGTTATACACAGCTGTGGAATAATACTAAAAAATGCATGGTGTCCTGGGACAGCTCCTCTTTTCAGGTGGCTTCAGCTTCTTGATTTTCAGCCTCATGCCTAACACAACTCACCTGAGGCATGGCGTTATCCCAGCATAACACAAACCTTGTCATGTCTTATTGCTTAAATAACACAATAAGGAAATTAAAAGGCTTGCTGGTTATGATTTTCACTGTTACGGCTTATGAAATCTTGAAGAATTTCAGGAAATTGATTACCCAGGAGGGCTTTTGGTACCTATGGTTGAAAAAAAAAATCCTCTGACTAAACTTCTTTTGATATTAATACAAAATATATACCCTTGTCCATCTTCACAGATCTGGGATCATGCACCGATATAAGCACTTTCATATTTGCAGTAATGTGATACAGGACTAGTGTGTGATTTTTCAGTTCTAAGGCTGGATCAGTGTAAGTTTAATGCCCTCTACTGGGAGAATCAATAGGTTAACTGCTTTGTCTTCAGGTCTCTAATCAGTGGTGCTGGAGCTTACGAAATGTGATTGCTGCAGATGGAAACATATAAAAGACTTTACCTGTTTCACCTACATCTTCTTTTCACCAAAATATAAAGGGGGAGGAAAAGGGACAAGACTCTAATTAGTGCCAAAGTCCTTTCCTGAGATGGCAGTGCAGTAGCGGCCAGGAAGGAAATCAGTGATACTCCTCACAACTGTGCTGCCTCAAAGAGAGAAGCAGGGGAAAGCACAAGGCTCTTGTTCCCACCGCTATTGCCCCCCAGTACTGCCCCCAGCAAACACTCACTCTAGGTAGCGACCCACTGCCCGGCAAGGCAGGGATTTCTCCTCTGGCCTCATCTGGCCAGTGCCAGACTTCCTTGTGCAAGCAACCGGGGGAGGTTTGCACAGTATCGATGCTCACGGGCTTAATATCATACTTGAGTTTGACTCCTTGAGGGGAAAAGAAAAGACCAAGCTGGTTTGACTAGGGTGGTAAAAGGAAAGGTAGACACTCCTTGGAGAGCTGTGTCCCTTCTGCCACTGGCATCACCCACACAGAGGCACTTGCCATCTGCATTGCCGTTTAGGAAGGGCATGTGTCTATACACAGCTCTTCTCTTACTCTCACCCTTAGCCCAGCTAAATGCAATTGGGAGGGCAGGGTGATGGGTTCCTAAGAAAGATGATGGTCCTAGTCCAAAAATAAGCCTGGCCTGGGAAAGACCTGTCTTGGCAGTCCCTATGGGAGAGCAACTTCCAGCCTCAGGAAAGAGCGGCCCTAAGCCTGCTACATGGGGCTGTTAGGGGAAGGAGAGTATGCAGCAGGGAAGAAAAGGGAACGGAAAATGGGGAAAAAAAGCATCTTTTCTGTGGGGGAAGCACTCCTGGGCTCTGGGGGCAGCACCCCATGGTGATGAGGTTTCCACAGCCCAGGTTCACCCCTCCAACCCCACTATAAGCAACCAACAGTGCCATGGTCTCGGGAACACCACTAGCCCACAGGTGACCTCCACTGGTGCCCTCCGTCTTCCTCACACCTCCCTTCAGGTGTTCTGCTGGTGGCGTTGCAGCGGAGGGTGGCATGGTGCTGCAGGGTTGCAGAGTTTGCAGAAAGCAGGAGACCTGAGTGCCAGCACTGCCAATATTTTAAAGTTATACTGGCTACTTGGAGGGTCTGATTTTAGCTGCACAAGCAAGAAATTTTAGTCTTTGTGCTGAAACTCTCTTCCTAAGTCAGCACCCTCTAGTACACAATGCCAGTGCACAACTGGGTGGGATGAGGAGGCTGTTTTAGCTTTACCTCAGAATTTGATCACTTACAAAGACTTCAATTAGATCCATCATGTTATCTGAATGGTTATTTTGTGATTTAATTCCCTCTGCTTTTTTGCAGTGGTAATTAAATGAGTAAGAAAAAAGAGACAGATTAATTGATTGAACTGATTCCAGAAGAAACCATTACTCCTGTTTCTCTTTAGCTCTATACAGCATTTAAACAAATTTAAAATAGAGCTGGGTGAATGCTGCCAACATATTTCTGTGAGCATTCCTTTGATTTTCAAACGAATTGTCTTCATCTGCTTTTATCCCCTTATTGCCTTGGCTTTATGTGAAAATTTGCACAATCTAGTTTGCTCATGAAAAACAAAAAGCTAGTATGTTTCAATACAATGAAAAATGAGTTTAGTTTCTGTGAGCTTTTCCATCAGTAATTTTCTTAAGAGAGTTGTGTAGTAACAGGACAAAGATAGCGTCATGTAACAAACCAATAATAACTAATGACATTGTTCATATATGCCACAGAGCAAATGAATAATGCTACATCATGGACCAAAACGATTTACGAAAATTATTTAACAGAACTGCAAAATTATAGACTACAGAAACTCTATTTAGAAAGGGAGGTGAAATGTACTAAATCTTGTAGCTATTGCCAGTTATTCACTCTTTTATTGAAAAGATTAAGAATATTTTTCTTTTAAATTGCATTCACTTAATGTACATTTCTAAGTATGATAGCAGAGACTATAGAGCACATTAGTCAAATCTGTGTTTAGGGGCTATGAGTAATATGTATTAATCATAAAAGTCCCTTGGTAGTAAAACATATTCTTACAAAGTTGTTTAAAGTATTTTGAAAGGAAGGAAGCAAGCAAGAAAATCACATAGGAGTATGCTTTTAAAAAGAGTTTTACAAAAAAATCACCAACATTTAGGAAATGCAGTTTTTCATCTGGATTTAATCTATAGCTTGATAAAATCTTTTAGCTGAACAATTATTCAGAAATAAACTAAATAAATATGGTACTAAAAATCCTAATAAAGGTTTCCAGCAAAATTGAAAGATAGGGAAAATACCAYGTGGTTATCTTCTCTGCATCCATAAGAAAGATTACTAATTTGGTTTGTGTTTGTACATAACTTTTCTTTCTGATTCGCTTTATGACATGTGTCAGATTATATAAGATTATAGAAGAGCTGAAATTTTTCAAAGGTACATTTTGAATTTTTATAATGAGCAGACCTGATGTTTAGGTCAATGCATTTTCCTGAATCATGAGCGCTTGCTTTAATTTTCAGTACTGGGATTCCTGTTTCAACTTGGATGATAGTTCACCTCAGGAATGTGTTACAGATCCTCTTCCCTCCCAGAATGGCCTACGTGCTTG
The DNA here is from genome assembly GCF_003343035.1 of Apteryx rowi. Taxonomy (NCBI): domain Eukaryota; kingdom Metazoa; phylum Chordata; class Aves; order Apterygiformes; family Apterygidae; genus Apteryx; species Apteryx rowi. The sequence goes on along the minus strand of NW_020449508.1, from coordinate 157,543 downwards.
GAGAAAGCATTGTGATTGTAAATCTCTCAGGAAGAAACCAAAAGGCAAATTAGGTGGTAAAGAGGAAAAAGGAGGGAGGGAGCAAGAAGGAAATTTCTTGCTGTCTTCTTTCACCCAACATGTAGCTGAGTGTATACAAAAGTCCCAGTTTTATAAATAACTGGGTTCCTTTAGAAATGAGGTAGAAAGTAAGACATAAAATCAGATTTATTATACAACAAACAGATTTCTTACAGAGTTTTCTGTAAAAAGTGACCAGAGAGTTACATAAATCCAATACAAGGCTGTGCTAAGGATTTAATTCTGGGATGTGACAAAACTTCTTCACTATGAGGGTGACAGAGCACTGGAACAGGTTGCCCAGAGAGGTTGTGGAGTCTCCTTCTCTGGACATATTCAAAACCTGCCTGGACGTGATCCTGTGCAACGTGCTCTAGGTGACCCTGCTTGAGCAGGGGGGTTGGACTAGATGATCTCCTGAGGTCCCTTCCAACCTCAACCATTCTGTGATTCTGTGATGTGCTAACATGCATTTCATATATAAGACACAGGAGGCGTATTCTTGTTTCATGAGAAAGGCCTTTACTGTAGTGCAGTATCAGGCATGACTCTGTGAGAAAGATGTAGCCAAACAGTAGAAAGTCCAAGAGCAAATCTTAGAAAATTTGATCGAAGGAGAAAGGTGAAACTGTTGGCAGTTGTAGGGTCTAAAAAGTGTGGAAACATGATGCCAATATACGAATATCATTACAAGCAAGGGGACACCCTCAGTTGGAGGGCGGAGATCGGCAGGAATAATTTCAACACACAACTTTGTGGGGCAGAGGGACAATGGGATGACTTAGGTATAAATATCCTACTTCTGAGGAACAGAGTAGAGCTCCTCCCAGACTCCCATGTTTCCAAGATATTCCTTGCAAAGCTCCCACCAAGCAGTAATATTTACTGCATAGGATGCCTATGTGATGAAATGTCAGCTTTGAACATTATTCAAAGGTAAATTCCAGGGGCTTCAGCTGAGACCCATCAACTGCTCCCAGTCAGGTCTCGCCTTGCACAACCTCTTCCCCTTACTTTGGAGAAACAGCATCCCACATCCCAAGCTGTCAGGAGGAAGCTCACAAAGAAATACTGAGACTGGTTTAAACAGTTGAAAACTTTTTTTTTTTTTAATTTAACATTTTTAAGTTCAGTTTATTTATCCCTAGTTTCTGAGGACTAGTAAATATTCTTAGATCACTTTTTCAAATTTATCTCTATAAGCAGGTTAACTAGAAGTGTTTTCTTTATTTTCCTAAACAGAAATGAATCTAGAAGGTGGGACTTTAATCTCTCTCTGTTCCCCCAAATAAATAGCATCTCTAAATTTTCAGAAACTATGATACAATTTCAGGTTTTAGAGGCTAGAGCTTGAATCACCCAAATCTGTCACATAGCATGTACCCTCAAGTGCCACCACAATAGCACTGCCTGGCACAACTGTGGGTACACTGATGCTTCCTCCTCCTTTTCCCCACCGACGGCTATTTTTGTCTGACTGCCCAGCCCCATTTATGGGCTGTGTGCAAGTAGGGAGCATAGGGGAAAAATAGGGAGTGGGAGGATCCTGCATACTTCCTGCCTCACCTGTGTAGGTGCCTGCACTCAGGTAGACAAAATTTACTCCAAAATGCGTGTGTAACAGAAGGGGGAAATGGGGCCTAATTTAGTTAGAGCATCTCAGATTTGCAGTTTGGAAGTAGCTGGTAACTTTGTGACTGTCTGTGTATATATAAGAGTTTATAGAGTCTTTGTTACTCAACAGTGCCTGACTGCAACTGATTGGCTAGAATCGTTTTTCAGCTCCCCAAAAGGGGGGGTGAGTGGGGGGAGAATGCGTCCTGGTAGAGCAAAACTAAATACATGGAGAAAATAGTTGTTATTTCAGGTGCTGAGGTTCCCAGTAGAAAATAGGTTTAATTAATTAATTTATTTTTCTAATTTGTGAAAATATGCCTAGGGTTACCTCTAGGCACATGTGCAAAAGCCATAAAACCAGATTCATTTATTAACCAGCTGACATAATGTCAACCATGGATAGTCAAATAAACAAATAACACGTGAGGAAAACTCAGACTCCTCCCTTCCAAGTCTCTGTAGGAAAAAGCTTTAGAGAGTGAACTTACTTGGCACTGTGCCATGGGCTTCTCTTTCCCTGCCTTTTTTGGGAGATGGAGAGAATGGAGGCAGAGTTGTGCTGATGAACCCTTCTGACCTTTAATTTAATATTCATTCCATTTAATTAAATACAATAAACAATTTTAAAACAATACAATAAACATATGCCCTTTTTTCTATATGTATTTTTAAAATGTTTTAAATGTGAAATAGTAACCATTTACAAAAAGGACCGTGTAAAGCATCTGGATCTCTTGAACTGGACAGGGGACTGGAAATCAGGATTTATGGGTTCTCCTCCCACATCTGCCACTCTTCTGGTATCTGACCATAGGGAAGTTACTCAACTGGAGTGGTTAGATACACAAATTTTGTTATGCAATGCTTGCTAGCTCCCATTAATTCAGTGTATTGCTCTTTTGACACTAACCCAACGTGTACTCTTTGAGCATCTCTCATTGCTACAGGACACTATAATTAGTGAAAATAGTTGTGTAAAAAGCAGATGCATCTCAGTAATGTAATTTCAGGAGTAATGGAAGGAGTCCAGCCTTTCCCTGAAACTCTGCAGAGCATCAGACTCCCAAGGACAGGTGACAGTGGCGCTGATACCTTGGTACTTTATGTCTTTCACAGCACTTCCATGAGATTACAGTGACTTCACCATTTCCAGTTTCTTTGTGATCATTGAAGAAAGCATGCTATCAGGACTTGAAATGCTGTCATTATGGACGTTCACTGTGATGCACCAAGTTTCCTCTCACAGCATCCTTTTTTTGCATTTTGAAATAAAGTGTTATGGTTAACTTTATAAACAATTTTTGAAAACTTGTGTTTCAGCTGCTTGACAAGCAAGTTTTTCCATAGTAATAAAAACAGATTTGTATCTGAACCTCCCATATAAATCCCTACTTATAACCACGTGAAAAAAAAATCCTTTGGGGCTACAACTTCATATTTAAGTTCTAATAGACCAGGTTCTGTTCAAACTGGGGAGTTGTGGCTGTGATGGACACAGAACAGGGCAAAGTATATCTGGTTTTCAGCATAGGAGGAAATCTTCCCCCTACCCCATCCCCCTCAAAAAATGTTTTCAAGAAAAGATCAGACACAGTTTTTTACTGCCTGGGGAAAAACAAAACATGACCCACAATAGATTTAGGCAGTTCCATTTTTGCTTGATATTTTTAAAAGCATACATGTTATTTAAAAATAATTAGCTTGAGCCAATTCATGTGCAATGTATATATTGAACATATGTCTAGAGGAAACCAGAAACAGGGTTGTGTAATTGTAACCTTACCGCACTGAAGGCCTGGCATAATTACCATTCAGAGGGAGAAAACCAAAGAGATTTTTATCTGCCATATATTTTTTCTCCAGTGTAAAAATATTAGAACAAAATAAAAACAAACTTGTGGTGTTCAGAGCTTAACCCAGTGTATACAGCATATGTCATTATTTATTATTATAATTATCATTATTATTAATATTCCACATATTCATGTGGAATGAAGTACTTGAGATGGCAATCTGGAAGGCTGTTTTTTCAGCAGCTGCAAATTTAATCTGTTGCTCATGAAAAAAAAAAAAAAGGCATCTTCAAACATGCACATGCATTTTTTCCCCGACTTTGTCTCTGCATGGCAAGTAAGGCCGTGTGGGGTGAAAGTAGGTTTTATTGTGCAAATGTGAGCATCTGCATAGTCTTCTGGCCCTTTAAAATGGAATTAGCCAGTATAATAAGGCTGCTGTGCAAGTGTAATATCATCATATTTAATGAATCATAGGACTGAGTGCAAGGAAGAAAGTATTGAGTCAAGACATCCCAGAGGCTTTGCAGGAGCTTGGACTAGCATATGACTGATGCTTTTCTATTTCCTCTGAATCAACACCAAGGCCAACTTTACTTGAAAAGAAAAGAACCAAATAAATAAAATTTTTATGAAGACTGTTAAAATAATGCAATTTGAGTAAATCAATACTCTAGAACTTTCTTAAAAGTGTCTAAGAAAAGAAATTCACTGAAAGGGGACAGTGCATTTCTAGTGAGTACCAATAAGCAATTTTAGCATGTTCCATTTTATCTTAGTAACCTTGCAGGAGGGGAGATAGATTTTCCCCACAAAAGCATGCTTTCTCACTTTGTAGCACATTGTAAACACTCTTTTCATGGCAATTCTTGGGTCTTTTTTGTTTTTTTTTTTTCCATAGATTATGCATTAGTAATTTGTGTATCACATTCTGGCAGGCAGTATCACAGTATATTGCACACACTACTAATGTGAGACAGAAACCTCAGCATATTCTAGCTCTTTTCTCATATCTTGTTAGCATCTGTTTGTGGTAGGCTGGGATGATGAGGTGCTAATATGATACAGCAAAGGAAGTGTAATCCATGAACATTTTTGTGTCACATTTGTATAATATATTACACTAATCTGACCAGATTTTCATGTGCTCTTACCCAAGGAATGCCATTCCAGCCTCCTCCCTTCCCCCATCAACGTCTTTGAACGCTTGTGAATGATTTCCTGCACATAGTCTGGGTAAGAATGTGCACACATTCTTTTTGTGGTCAAGGAAGGCGTGTTTTTAATGCCTGTTTGCTCTCAGCATAACAATGTTCGTGAACAAATTGCACAAAAGAGGGAAGCATGTTCAATTATATTCGTCTTTCTCTGCTCCGAGGTAAATGAAGTAGAAGGTACACTCTCTCCAATAAACGTCAGATCCACTCGGAATGCTTTGTGCAGTGTCTGGGGGCAATTTTTTAAAATAACTTTCATGAGGCAAGTCTGCAGGTTGCAGAACAAAATGACTAAGATGTCTGAACTGGCAGCCATTTTTTTTTCCTGAGAAGCAGAATCATCCAGGGGCATTTTGCAGACCGGTTCTGATTTTGACCTTGTTGCTTATCCTTCAGAAATTTTGCAGGTCTATTTTTCCTGCCCATGATTAATTTTGCCTTAGACTATCAGGTCTTCAGGTGATAGCTGTCTCTTCCTAGGTGTCTATGTAGCTTTAACACAGTAAGATCTTTCTCTTGGTTGGAACTTCTTTTCACTACTGCAACAGAAGCAAATGTGGTAGTAAAATGAAATTTCCTAACAACCAAAATTGCAATATAATCATTATATACAATGGGTTTCATCTTGCTGATTTTATTCAGGAAGAGAAATCCCATCAGAGGTCTGGTTAAAAGGGAGGGAATAGGAAAGTGATAATGGTTTTTGCAAGTCGTTACATATTTCTCTTTTTTGTGCATCCTCAGTGTAAGTTAGAATTAATAATGAATAGTGAAAAGACATCTAATAGTGAAATTTGACTAGACTATGGAGTCCAGATATATATGACCTCATTTTAGGCATTCATCTGAGTCTAGAAAGGCCTGGTACCCATCATATGATGTAATTTGTTAGGAAGATGATCTTATAACTTTGGAAGGGCCACATGCAACTTAAGATCACAGCTTGACTATTCCTGTGATAGACAATGCAACAGATGCTCATTCTACTATACTAGGATCAATTTTGCTGATTGGCATTTTACATTTTTCCTCATTAGAAAGGCTAGGGCTACAGAAAACACCAGCTCAACAGTCCTGGCACTGTGGGGAAGACTATTCCTGTGGGAAAATCAAGGAGAGAAGCAGGGTGTCCATGTTCTAATAAACTAAGTGATGCTCATACCATTTCACAGTACTAAAAGGCTCTTGCACACTGTCCAGCTGTTGGTTTGTTTTGTCTTGTGCTAAAGAACATTTCCCAAACAATCCCTGAGCAACAGCCACAGAAGGACTATCAGAGGACCCACCCAGCCCAAGATGGTTAGCAGACTTCTGCTTTGGACTACAAGTAGCTCTCTGAACAACTTTCCTCATATGCCCTATTTGGTTTACTTTCTAGTGTTTTAATTTTGCTAAATAGGGCATCACCAGAATTGACTCTTGATGATATTAATTCATTGTCATGCAAAGATGTATATCTCTCCTTTAGTTATGAGCCAAAACTGGATACCATCATCCCTGAGTATCTAGGAGAATATTTTTCTAGAATGGCAGGGTGTGGCAATATATGGTTACACCATTAGCATCTTACAGTGTCCACTTACCAGAGTCTATCCCACTGAATTCAGTACAATAGCAAGTCAGAGTAAATTGCAGAGGTTATGCCTAAACTGTGTGGGCTTGTTATTACTTCTCAGCTGCTGGTCCTTGGTATGTACTCTGACCCTTTCATGATTTCAGGTCAGAATTAGACCTAGCCACACTTGATCCTCTCCTGAACCTTTTTTTTTTTTCCCCCCCTGGAAGAAAACATAGGCATGCAAGGTGTGAAAGAGACATGATGCTTTCTGGCAAGTCCCTGGTCTGGACAATGACCAGAATGGGCAGTCGTGCCATGCAGCACATCTGCCAGTCCTTCAATGCAGTTGCTGGGAAGTGGAGCAAACTTACAAAGCAAAGTTAAGCCGTGCTCCTCTCATCCCTAAGCAAGCAAGCTGTACAGCACAGTATTTTAGTATAATGAAACATCATAATGGTGAATTAGTCATAGCAGAAGAAGGAATGAGATCCTGAATAAAGTATCTGCGGATACTGTTGATGCAAAAAGAACGAGTCTGTGTGTATTATAATATATTAACTTGTTACTACAACGTGGAAAAGTAATGAATTCTTATTTCATGTACTGATTTCCTATTGATATGAAGAGTTTTTGAGCATAGCCAGCTTACTGAATGTCCTGACAATGCAAGATGGAGAAAATTAAAATAAAGAATGGATAAACTGTAAAACAGAAATGGAAAAAAAAATAGTAGACTGAAGCTTTCAGAGTCCCATGAGCCTTATTTTTTTTAAATGATTTTTTTTCTTTAGAAGTTATTCCTTCCCTTATGTCTTTTCCTGACAACTTTTTGCTTTTTATCTCATTTTAATAAAAAGATAGCATTTGAGGGCATCTCAGAATACAGCACCTCAGCCCCTGCCTGTGTTGTTTAACTTGCAAAAAGAAAGGAAAAAAAAAAAATAAAGCCTTTCAATAGAACCTCATCTACACATTTTTGGGCACCCTCTTTAGGATTCAGTTTCTTTAACTGCCACTAAAATTAGGAACCTAGATCCGCCCCTCTAAGGAAAAGCCATGGAAAGAGGACTCCAGCACAATAACAGGAATTAGATCTTTATCAAGTGCTGTCTATTATGAAGTGGGGACTTAACAATGACAGAAAAAGTGCTACCCCCAGACTTTAACTGAGCTAATGTACACTCCTTTTCTCTACATTCAGTTGCCACCTTGCAGGAGACTTTGCTTGAAAGTGAGAGCAGTCCTGAGAGGTCAAGTCCTGGACTAGTGGGAATTTAAGGACCTGATGAGCTCTCAGGAGGTCCTCTCGAGCTGTGTGCCACACACAAAGAAGAGGTATGAGGACAAGAGTCTGCAGGGTTAGAAAGCTGCTGGAGTGAGCACCTAGAGCCTGTAGTGAAATGTTTAGGGGAAAGGGGCACTTTCCCTTCAGGTATCAAGGAGAAGCTGTGATGGCTGCCCAGCTGAGTTTTGTAGCAGGACTCTACAGCTCTGAGGAAGTTAATTCAGTATTTATAAATGCTTTGGAAGGAGGAGATTCTGTTTCTGTTGCTGGAGGTAATGTTTGTATTGAACAGAGTGAAAATAAGTGTATAATATATTTAATATAATAATATGATCTGGAGAACTTGAAAGAACTTTGTTTAGACTCTCTGGTAGGTCACTGCCTAGTTAATTATTTAGAGAGAGAGAGAAAAAAAAAAACATTGTGAAACACTCTATTTTCCATGTTGGTTTTGGATTAAATTTGTTCTCAAACTTAGTCTGTTATTTAACTTTGAATTTCATGTCACTAGTACATATCTGTAAAAGGGATTGTTTTAATCCCAATGTCTCTTTTCTTAATATTTCAGTGCTGGTTTGGTCCTAAAATCTATACTTCATGTGGTAAGATGTGGCAAATGCTTTTGTTAAATCTCTGGAGAAAATCAGGAACCTCTTAGTCACTTCAAAATTTTAAGATAAATGCTTTCACCATGATTAAAAAAAAAAATGCAGATATATGTAGAACAGACAATTCTTGCAAGAGAGCATCACATTGATTCATTAATTAGTTAATTAACTAATGTTACTGGTCAGCATGATTATTAGCTGGAGGCTGAATAACCAGAGTTTGGGATAGCTATTGACTAAAGGGTTGTATGGAGCTTCTTAACTATTACTGTTACATGACATATGGCAGAGGAGAGTAGAATAAGTTTATTATATCCACAAGCTTTTTTCCTGTTAAGCAAGTCTTCTTTTAAAGATTAGGCATATTTAATATAATCATCATTCAAAAATATATAGCCATGCTTATCTGCTGAGAGAAGAGTGCTTTGGATATACTTTTGTGTTCTCTGTAACATTTGAACATACTTTAGGAAAGGAGTCTCTGAAAGATACTACGTTATAGTTTTATTAGCCATACCAACTTTTGACAAAGGGTAAGTAAGTGATTTGTCTGAACAATCAAACACTAAAGTAATTACTATTATAATATAACAAGAAGGAAGTTTTCGTTTAAGTTATATAAATACATGTAAGACACAGGAAATTGGTCTTTTGGGGCTGCTTCTATAATAGAGCAGTCCAGATAATTGAGTTTGTGTAGTAAATGAGATACAATATAAAGGGATTGGACTGTTGCATATGCAGTCGTCTTTGCTGTAGATTAGTGTCTGCTTGAATRACTATTGATAGTCCAGCATGTTGTATAGGAAATCTCATAAGTAAGACTTAAAGATGAAAAGTTCAGATATAAGACATCATCACATTTTCCCTTATAGAATGAAGGTAGGATGAAAAAAAGTAGAGAGTGGAGATGCATGCATTTGCACATCTAGGTTGGAAAAAGTCTTACCTAGAACATCTTTCCCACTGGAAAAAGTAAGCTGAAAAATATTCTGAGATAAAATTCAATGCCCCAAACTATAAGAATCTTTCTATAAAATTTGATCAAACTCAAGCTAATGTTATTAGATTTCTATTGATTGCAATAGAAACTGGATCAGAACCTGAATTATTTTTTTCAGCTATCTTAAACCCAAAAGAAATGTATAACTTTAGGCACAAGCAGTAGACAATGTTTGCAAACTTATATCTTCAGATTTATTTTTTAGGAATTAAAAGATTCTTACGTTCAATTTTTGCAGATGAAACAGGCATAGAAAAATCTATATTCATAGAATACTACTAGTTATTATTTAATATTGCTCACTTTTGCTCACTATAAAAACAAAGACCTTTAAAGGAGAAAAAGGGTGGGTGAGTAAACCATACAGGGAATGTATGATGCTGTCATAAAACTGAAATTATTTGAATTTAATTCCTCTGCCACCTGAACTAATTACGCTTCTTTCAAATGAAGAATGCTAGCCAAAAGACAGAGAGTTTAAACCAGCTAAACTCTGCATTTTTCTTTAGTTTCCATTGTGGTCCTTATTTTATACACCTGCAAAATGGACTTCACAAAAGGTAAAATAAAATTTCCAGCTTATAGTGCACAGGACAAAAATGAAGAGCAAATTCAAAATTATAATTTCCTTGCTAAATAAATATGGTTTATATTTATTCATATATAAATTTTAGCTTGTTCTGCACCACTGATTTATTTGGAAGATGTCTTTGATCCCAGTGGAAACAGAGTCCAGTCCTAGTAGGAAGTCTGAGACCAGGTTTCCATGGGTGAGAACCTTGATTTCTTGGCTACGGTTTTGATAAGGGTCTTCCTTATGATTTTTCCACACTTCTACGTCTTGATCTTGATAGAGCTGAGTAGCATAGTTGCTCAGAGGAAAAGTACCAGGGTAAAATTTAAAGATTATTAAAGATGACTAAACAGAACTGACACAGGAGCTGTTGAAATGCTTGATGGGAGCAGGATTATAGGCACAAAAGGAGATCTAAGGATGTAGTTCTTCTTGGAGTGTTTCCTTTCTCATATTTCTCTCCCAAGAGTTTTGCTCATTATTTGATTCTCAGAGGCAATCTGATCACTTTTGGCACCACTAAGCACTTCTGGGTTCAGTTCCCTGGTCTGCCACTTATGGCAAGGTTCAGCAGTCAGTGTATCCCAGCTTATTTATTTTAAATAAAAGGTATTTTGGTATTCATTCAATTCACAGAGATGGAGTGAGACTGAATTATTTTAAATGTTTATATAAAATTATAAATTATATTATAATTTATAACATACATCATTTTATATATTTATATATTTATAAAATACACAGACATCTGCAAATGAAATGACACACATAGACGTGCAAACATACATATGTGTATAGATTATTGGCACTTATACTGGTRCTTGTGAATGGAAGAAGAAAGTCAGTTCTAATATCTCAGTTCAAGTAAGATCTTTGCCTCTTTCTTTTGCACTGATTTTTTTTTCCTTTAGAATTCTCTTATTTTTTTAAAGACATTAAGAGAGGAAATTTCTTGGCTTTTTTGCAAATTGAAGGGAACTTCCTGCTCAACGTACTTGGTTAAAGGAATCATTGGCTTTAGCTGGTCTATTTGCCTGCATTATAGTAAAATGTATTTGTCCCAGATGTGTATATAAATGTATAGTGCTACATATATGTTATTTATATTTCTACACAGGCAACCTAATATTTATGGAGGACATTATTTTTAAAGTGTTTCTAACCAGATGCACTTTGGGCTCATTCTTTCACTTCTCTGACCATCTCTAAACATTTTATTTTACTCATTTTCATAATGATTCCATTGACAGGCAACTTCAAAAGCTTTGCATCAGTCTTTTTGTTGTATAGGATGCAAGGGGATCCGTCATCTCAGCTAGCATCCCTGCCATGAGCCATTTATCGCAACAAAAGGCACTGTGTTAATGACATGGCTCATCATCAGTCAGGCCTGGTGCAGAAGATGTCAGATCCACTGTTGGAGAACAAGGATAATTTGGCCTTTGCTTTTGAAATGGAAAGATGGCAGTGGCTGCGAACAAAGTCACCTGTAAATTGGTTGATGATTTTCTACTTCTGTTCACAGTAAATTTCTACTCTTGACCTCTTTTTATCTTTTTTTTTTTTTTTTTTGCCTCCAGTGGTCACTTTAATTTTAATCAGCCTGGACCTTTTAGTTTACTCTCACATTTTGAATTTGAAGGAATTTTATAAATATAAATTCCTGTTGTGAAAGGTTGCTTTCATGATGCTGTAGTTTAAAGGGTTGGGAAATCAGTACTGAGGAAATTAAAAATATTTTATAGAAGTCTCCAGAAAACAATGAGTCTGCCTGCCACTGACATATTTCCTTTAATGTTTTGCTCTTCCTTTTGATAAGGTTAACATTAATGTTGGCAAGAAAGCAGCTTTATGCTCTCCTAGAAGAACATCAGTTTTAACAAGTAGTTGGGATTCAGCATTCCAAGGCAGGAAATACTTGTACAGGACTTTCAAACATTTTTCACAATTTTTTTCTTTGCAAGATTTTGTGAAATGTTTGATTACTGGTATGTTAGCTTATTGTTATATCCTTTATTACTTCATTGATTTTGTTTTTCCTTAAATATACTTCTAAGCAGAATTGAAACTTACCTTTCACTGAGGATTTCAACATGACATATAGCTTTTTGCATTGAATTTTGGAGGGATAATATTTATGAAGACAAAGAACTGATGCACAATAAGAACCCAGATTTACATTAACAATTTCTGAACTAGGTAAATAACCCACCAGCTTGTGAACACATGCATGCCTTATTTAACTGCAAGTGGTATTTACTTGCACTTACTTTAGACACTTTCTTAAAATTAAGCATGATCATAAGGGTTGAAGAATCAGAGCCTTCACAGATAAAAGAAAAGACATGTAAATTATTTGCATTCAGCTAAAGCATTCAATATAGATTCTCAGGAAAATTGGACTAAAAAATTAATTCAGTTTGGTTTGAATATACATGCTCTTCTGTGGTTTGAAGACTGTTCAAAGGAGTTTGGTAAACAGTTAAGTAGCAAATATCAAACTAGGTTAAGGTGTCTAGCGAGGTACCATAGGGATCTCTATTAGGTTTTATTTATTTAAGTGTCATTAAGATCTAGAAGAGGGATTCTGTTAGAGAGGCGTATAAAATGAATGTTGATGACCATAGTTTAATTAAATTCACAGTTAATGCTAAATTGGAAAGAAGTTGTGAACAATAGAGAAATGATAAAGAGGGAGATAAGGGTAAGGACAGGAAAAAAGAAACTGAGGATCAGTTTGAGAAGATCTGATACATGTGGGGAAAAATATTGTCATGCAGAAGTCAGTGTCCCATAGGAGAAAGAAGCAAACAATGCAGAGAGATTTAGGAGAGACAGTGCATAGGAAAAAGCTCCCACAGCTTTTTCTTCTTGGTGTGTCTGTATTCAGAAAGTAGTATGTCCTGAGGTTGCTCTCAGTACTACTTCTATGCACTGCCCTGTGACATTTTTTTTCTTATATTTAAATCTCTTTTATTGGGAAGATATTGATTCATCCATTCAATGGACTTCAAGGTAAAAAAAAAGCAACATCTCAGAATGTTGGAAGAAACAAGAATTAGATGTGCAAGGAGTTACTTTAGACAATAAACACGTGAAGTAAGGATGGGTATTCTTTTGGATAGTAAAGAACATTTTAGCTATGGATAATAGGGTGAAAGTAAAAAAAACCAAACAGTTAATACTGTGAGAATGTATGTGTTGATTTGGGGTGGGGGGCTATGGAGTCACTGACTTTTTAACAACACAGTCCTCAGAATTTAGAATGATTCTAACTGACTGAGAGACATTTTCCTATCTGCAAAGCAGAAAAGTTTATTGCCAACAGTAATTTCCTCAACAAAGAACAAACCCTCTGAGCAAGCCGTATCTTTTCTGGCTCTGACTGCTAAGTTTCTATGACACAGAGTTCCTACATGTGAAATGCTAGTGAGGAGTCTGTAGCGTCTGGTTTATGTGCTTCTGCGCTCTGCTAGGAGACCAGATTTCCTGAGTTTCGTTAATTTGACTTTGTTTGTCAACTGCATATACTACAGCACCTGTAGCCGTATGCCCGCTTTCCCTTGGAACATGCAGAGGTGTACCTCACCAGTCTGGAAGAAGTATACTTGCTGTAATTGTTCTGTAGCTCTGGGGAACAGGACAGTACTGATTTCAGCATGAAAATTAAAAGGAGAATTCATTTGTTACTTTGTGCACCTTACTGACGTTTATTCCTTCCATAGGCCCCTCTGATCTATCATCCTAAAGCTACAGAATGGCTGTAGTTGATGGTCTGTCAAAGCTGCAAGGGGAATAGCTAACAGCTGTGCAGAGATTGTATTGGAAAAAAAAAAGCATCCTATGATTTTACTCGTTCCTTTCTAGTTGCAGTTGGAAATGGTACTAACAGATGCAGTTTAGTAGTTTGCACGAATTAGGAGTTTTCTGCCTCAAACATAACTTGTCCAAAGGAACGCTTAGACCTGATGATTAATACAAGATGGTTAAGCCACAACTTAAAAGCTGAAAATCATCTAATGTTATCTAATTAGCTTTGTATTTTGCTGTTTAACATATTATTTTCTTTCTCCACTTGATTCTAGAACTCATGACTCTTCTATATGTGAATACATCTTTGACAGCACTTCTTTCACTTTTGTCCAAAGTAAAGATAGAAAACATGTGAGGACAAACTCCAAAATAAAGCATTAGCCACTTAAAGTGAACTGAAGTGACTGAAAACACTAAGTTAGCTGCCCCCAGCTCTGAGGATGCTACAACTTTTTCTCATTGAATGTTCCCAGGAAACTGAACTTCTGCAAGCCAAGAAGCACCTTGGTCCTGACAGCACAGTTTAACCAGGACCTCACACTGAAGGCTGAGAGGGATTTGGAGGGCAGTCTTCCTCTGCCTAAGGCTGCTGAAGCATTCAGCAAAGCCTGTGTTCAAGGGCACACTGAAAGCCTTTGAACAGGAGAAAAACTCTGCACAGATCACAGCAGCTATTGCCACTTTCTTCTACAGTGTGGCAATAGCAGGAGATGGTTTGAGCACACTTGTCATACAATAGTGTAATAGCTAGAGAGCTTTTGTCCAGGATGTGGGAGGACCACATTCAACTTTTTTTGACAGGATTCAAAAAGCCACATAACCACTTCCCCTAGGAGTGTCCTGTTTTTGCATTTTTTACAACGACAGTTTCAGATAAAACACATAGTTTATGCATTTTATCCAATGACAGTTTCAGATAAAACACATAAACAGTCCTTTATATCAAACAGTCATTGAATAAAATACAACCTCCCCTGCCCCAGCTTTCAGTAGACAGAGCCTGGAATTTCCTATTCCTCCTCTCTCTCTCTCTCCCTTTCCCTCCATCCAACCCCATCACATCTACTAGTTAAGCTCTAATACACTGAGCATTTGGACTTACATTGTAAGATATCCAAATCTGCATGCAATGGGTTGGGTATTTTTTGTCCAATTTATCTTCAAGATTTCATTCTGGGAGGTGAATAAAGTTGCAAAACTGGGTGATACAGTTTCTTGATCCCTGTTTGGCATGTAGATACATCTGCTCTAAAGAGGACAATGCTGGTGGCACAAACAGCATCCCTCTGAGAAAAAGAGGTAAAGCCGTGTTGTAAGCAGCTGAAATGGAATACTAATATGTGACTTCAACATCTGCCCAGATATAACTGTGCAAAACATACCAGAATACCTTCTGTTTACATTTTGAGAGCACTGAGATTTGTATTTTCTAGGAATCTTCATTATTAAAAGCATAATAGTCAGTTGTAGTCATACACCTTAGTGAGTCATTAGAACTGAAATGAATACCAAACAACCTGAATAAGCAAAAGCATGCCTACAGCTACTGCTTTAGAAGGTATTATTTTTTTTTTAACTTCTATTTCTTCTGGTGTCTATGATAAATGACAAAAAACATTCTTGCAGTTTCCTCATTATCCTTTTCCCTTCCTTTCCCTGGCTCAAGGACCTCCCCCAAGGCACAGTCTGCAGCTCACAGGTATGTGTTCCTTTTATATGAACGTAGGCCTTGACATTAGCAGGAGATATTTTCTTTCTGCAAGTTACAATTAAGTGATCAGAAGCAAGTGCAGCCTGTCCTTATTAGGCTGATTAAGACCTGCTAAAGTCAGCATCTTATTTTTACTATATACATCAAGGCCTTATCTACTCAAGAAATTTGGACTGCTGCAGTGAGATCAAGAGAGAGTGTCTTTATCCTAGGATAACTGTGCCCAAATGGGGACTYGTACCAGTTTAACTGTTTGGGAAGGAAATCACATGCCTATACCACCATATGTGTACTGATGTAAGTATAAGCCAGACCTGTATAAAGTGTGTCATGTTCATGCCTGGAAAATTCTGTGGGCTTTGATTAGTATGCAGGGATGATAAATTCAACTAAAAATAATTTCCAGATAATTAAAAAGCATTTCTGACAATCACACTATAATTTGAAAGAATAACATTCCAATTTTCATATAAAAGGCTGGATGTGATTCCCCCATAGCTGTGGTTCTGTTTTAACTTCCAAAGAGTTTTTTTATGAAAAGTAAAGCTGAGGTGTCTGCCATTTTTGTTTTGTGCAATTTTATAAAGATAAGATTGCTTATAAATTTCCCAATTCTACTATTGTTCTGTGAAAGTGCTTAAAAAATTCATTCTTTCTCATGAACTTTCAAAGGTCATATTTACTCAACCCTCCACCATAGCAAACCAAGCAAAGTTCTTTGTCACTTAAAAATTACCTCATTTTCAATGGAAATTGGTCTAGCTCCAACTGCTCACCTGAGTTAGTGAGATTTTCACTGATATTGCATCTTCTCTTTCAAAGGACCAAAGAACCTTGAGTTGCAGATAGTTTGACATTTAGCTATGAACAGTTCCTCGTGTTGAGGGCTAGTGTTTTGGGGCCCTCACACAAGAGGAAAAGTGTAAGTGCAGGGCACAGATTCCCACAGGCAGTATTAAATGTCAATGCCAGGACGAGTAGGATCTAGCATTGCACTGTAAGGGTACATAGAGCTGAACTCAGAGACACAGTGCAGGTGTATCTGAGGTGGCTTTAACTTATTAGTGTGCTAAACAATAGTACTGCACCTGTGTTCACACTGGTTTCAGCAGCTGAGGACTTAAGAAAGCTCTGGACAAGCTTGTAGGGTCAGTTCTGAGGTCCCTGCCACTGTAATGAGACAAATACTGATAATGGAATAACTTGGTTTAAAGTTAGCTTAGATATCTAACTGCACAAGTGACAGTCACCTCCTTGGGTCCCAGGATTCTTGTACTGGGATTCCAGATTTTGAGATGGGACCATGTGCAGGCAGTGGGCTGCCAGTGGCTTTGTCAGGAAGATGTTGCTGGGTGAAGGGCTCCAGAGTAATTCCTGTACTCTGATTTTCTTTAACAAGGGTGTACTCATACTTCTTTCTGGGAAAATCTGTACTACAATGAACCATTTTGCCACGTTTCCGTTGTGGGATTTCCCACGCATTATTCTTGGAGGAACAGAAAAAGTAAAGCTAATGGCATTTAACAGAAGTAAGGAGGTGGAGAAAATTTCCTACCATGCCCACAAGGCATTGCTGAAGACAGCCAGTGGGGTTGATTCCCTTTACTTTGACATTAGCTTTTGGTATTTGATTATATAGAGAAACAGCATTATCAGTAGCTCTTCAGGCCCTGGTTGTCCCAGAGTCCCCCCTCAGAAGGGTTTCCCAGAGTAGAGTGGATGTCATAACAAATTCATCACAGCTTCCTTATCAGTGAGTTTCTGTAGACTAAAAAGGATGGCCCATGTTTTCCACCTTCACATCCTGCTTCCTACCCATCCAATGTATGGAGACTTAGAACTGGGAAGTCCCCAGGGAAATGATGGCACACAGCAATGATTCATGGACTTCCACATCTAGTGAACTTTGAATGAAGCATGACCGTAAAAACTACTGTTTAGTACAAACATCATGAAAAATAAATAAAAAAAACAGAGCTAGTTATACAACTTTAGTCAGTCCGCTAGATTTTACTTGAAGATCCATACAGAAAAAGGGAAAAAATAGTGGAGTGCAATAGAACATTTCACACTTCAATTTAAAACTTTGTTTTTCAAAGGAAATGTAAATTGAAATAACCATGTATTACTAAGTGGAAGCAAGTGTTGTACAAACAAAGAGTTGTATGTGAAAGTAATTCTTATCTTGCTGCCTGGACTAGTTGCATAATAAAATAAAACAAATCCAAATCAGGTCCAAATAGAAAATGGAACTCAAACCTGTGGAGCACATGGGCCAGGGACTAAAAATGATCTAAATCAGGGGAATTCAACTGACTGCAGTGGGGAACATGCTCTCCTTGTGCCTACGTATAGGTCAGGACTTGCAAACACACTATTAAGAGTGGTATCCCCACTTCATTTTTAAGGACTGTTTTAAGGACAAAGTACTGCTCATTATAAATATGGATGTCATGTTTAAATAGCCCCTGCTTTAATGCCATATAAAGGATTCTCAAAATATTTCCTTTTCACCATGAAGTAAAACATTCCTGGCACCACAAGTATTCCCCTGCTCTAAGTATTGTTCCTACTAGCAAATGGTACATATGCAAAAGTACATATTTAAAAGATCCTCATTGTAGCTCGTATCACCTCAAGTGGACATCAGAAAAAGTCCTAGTTATCTGTAGGACTCAGAAAAATTTCTAGTTGATTCAGCCAACTTCTGAGCCCACTACAATAACTGGCTAATATTCTGTAGATTGTCCCATGGATTTTAACAAAAGTTTATATGAACAGAGCTACTGAACACTATGAATAAGGAAATCACAGTCAGTTCTCAGTAGTTCACAGATGACCCTTCTCTGTGCTCTAGGTCAGTGTCCCCATTTTGTTGAAACCAGGATATTCTCTTGTTGCGTCTTTCCTGCTCTCAGCCCCTCTATTATGTCTTCAGACATCCTTTCTCCTAAATGCCTGCTGTATTGCTTTCTTTTCCTTTAAGGGCAAAGATGCCATCATGCGCAAAGAAGCTCTTGAGCCATGAATTAGTGGAGACCGGGAATGTGTTCCAAGGAAGTATCATTACTTGTTTTGTCCTTTTTGTGCTCTTTTAGGAGATATTAGACTGGATGGACCTTTGATCTGACCTACTATGACATTCTTAGGTTCTTATGCTTTTCTTCTTATCTCCAGCCATCACTGCACTGGTGTATACCCTACCTTAATAAACCATGTAGAGCTTTGTATCATGCAGAGTTTCACTTCTAAACAACTTAAAACTCAGATACAAACAGCAATATCTCAGAAGCAATAGCAACATTCTCCCTACCAATATACTTCTGGATGGTATCTCTTCTCCAGAAAGAGTCCTTCAGAATAAATGGGCT
Organism: Apteryx rowi; assembly: GCF_003343035.1. NCBI lineage: Eukaryota > Metazoa > Chordata > Aves > Apterygiformes > Apterygidae > Apteryx > Apteryx rowi. Next base: position 138,933 of record NW_020449508.1, on the reverse strand, counting down.
TTGCAGTGTGATTTGAAGGTGGGTGCATTCAAGTCAGGATGAACCAAGGTGAGAAACAGATTCCTCAGTAGTCTCCTTCAGTCCCCTTCACTCTGATTTCTGTCACTTGATAGTACAACATGAGGCTGGTGTCACAGGTTGTTTCCATTTCCAATAGCAGAAGAAGTAATCATGACTTTCCAGGGCTTTCCCAGTTTCCAGGTAAATAACCATTGAACTTTGGATGGAGCATTAGCCCATAAAAAAGAATTACTTGATCTTATTCAGGAAGGATATTTGATATGAATGATTTCCTGACATTTAACAGCCCAGAACTTTCATTTTTCACTGTCTGGGCTTAGCAGTACTGTCTTTAGCCTACAATGTTCAGATTAACTGTGTTCTCAGATGCACCATATTTCTTCTCAATGAACTCTGAAAGTTAGTAGAAATTAGCAGAGTAGACATTAATCCACACATTTGGAATTTCTGTACTACTTATTACTTTCTAAATACACCAAAGGCAGTGGTCTTCACTGAGACCACAACCCTGGATAATTTGAACATCTTGACTTCAGTTCTTCTCTCGCACTAGTCTGAAAATATGACTACAGTCAGTGCAACAGTGCATGTGTAAATAGATACAGTATGGCATGTAAATCAGGATCTATTCATTTTGTGCATGAACAGAACAGGAAACTGACCTACAAGGTGTCTCAGGCAGTGTAAAGTACAATACCTTCTTGTCATCCCTAATCTGAGCTTTGTTTTGTATTTTGCACATTGTATTGTCTTACACTATTGTGCTGTCAGTGTATCAATATGTTTTCCACTTGAAAAAAGCATGGTGGGAATTTTCAGGTCTGTGCTCATGTGGTAAAATCTGAAATTACAAAACCAAGCAGAGTTTAGTCAAACTTAGAGAGCAAATATTTAAGTATGACTAAATCTATAAATAATAGTAACAATCAGCTCAAGTCACTACCAGTTCAGAAATAAGGGTTTTGTAAATGGAAATGCTTTCATTTGGAAAATGGAAATGCAAGGAAATCAACATCTTTCAGTCTTATAAAATGCTTTGGAAAAAAGATACTGGGGAAAAAAGTGGTCATTATTTGTACCTCAGGTTTAGTCCCCAGAAGGGCAAAGTCTCTTCAGTTCCCATCAATTTCAGGTTGAGTTGACAGAGATTCACTCAATGTCCCACAGAGTCTGCCCCTTACACCTGCCTGGGGTTTCTTTCATCCTCCAAAGCATAGATGGCCAACTTCCATATCCTTAAAGCTATTTTTACTCCCAGACAGGTGTTATGGGGCAAAACAAACACAGACACATTGTTACAGCACTACTGCAATCCACCAGACCAAACCTTGGTCTGCACCATCTCCCTCCTAAACATGATACACGGACAGGCCAATTGCTGACTGGCCAGTGTTCTTCAAGCCAAAAAAATGTCCTTACAGGCTAAGTCCTGGCCCTGAGCTATCTGTTGACTCTTTTGGCACAAGAATCTTCCAAATCTCTTCCCTTTATTCTTCATACCTTAAGGATCTGAGTGATTAGATTCCAACCTCCTTTCCAAACCATTATTTTTACAAAATTGGCACTGTTTCTGCTAGTGACAACCCTTTCCTTAAAAAATAGTTTCTTCCTGTAAATTATTCTGAAAGGTTCTGTAATACTGATCTAGCATCGCCCTACCAAACAGCATTACCCTTTGAAATCTTTGCTGAGAATTGCTCATCTTGTTACTTTGCTCTCTTTTTTCATGTCAGTGGTGCTTTTTGCATTTTCCTTGGTTTCAAATGAGATGATGTTTTAAAAGCATCAGCTAGAAAAAGTCTCTCTGAACTATCTCCCTCTCTCAGGAAAAAGGCAAACCAATTTTTATAATAATTGCTACAAGGTGTATTCTATTTTTTAATTATACTCACAGTAAATTAAAATAACCATCATAAAAATTAGCATTGTAATTAAATGGAATGAAAAGACTTTAAAGCTAAAGAGCCAGTGTCTACTCTAAGTTACATGAATGGAAAGTTGTGTGGCATAACTTCACTGACAGCATTGGTGCTGATCTCAGTTGTATCCACTGAAAATCAGAGGAGATAGGAGTCTCAACATGAAAATCTAGAAGTCCTACAAGGAAGAGCAACTTATTGATATAGTTGTCCTTGACCATTATGATCTATTTCTCTACCTTTTTCCAGTCAAATATACTCATAATTGTAACAAAAGTCTCAGTATCAACAAACTGGGGACTCAAGAATTTCCTGGAGGTGGGTGTGCCTAAATAGGAGGCAATTATCAGGCATAGAGAAAAACTGTAGCATGCATTATGCACTGTAATGGGCAAAATCTTAACTGATGGATGGGCAAGATTTTCCCCTTTCTATTCTAGATAGCCAATGCTCTTTCGGCCAGGTCACAGCCAATGTTTATTAACTGTCCTTGTGAGTCTTTAACTACCACCGTTCCTCTATTAGTTAGGAAAATCCAAACTGGAAATAAGGTACAAGCTTTAACTGTCCTGAAAACTAATTATCAGGACTAATCCATTACCTCACATGGAGTCCTTAAGACAGGTTATTTTCCTAAAAGATTTATTCCAGCAAAACCACCCATGTCACAGAACTTGTTGCAGTTAAAGGATATGGGCTGTGTTGTGCACCTGGTCAGAGCAGATGCTCATACCACTTCCCTTTGACTTTAAGGACATATGAATCAAACTTGGTGCTTTGGTTTATTTCCAAAGAAACTAAGTAAAACAATCAGGGACAGCCCCCGAACAAACAAAATGGGCTGCCTTGCACCAGTGGAAGTAAATTAATTTAAAATGTGTTTTGACACCTAAGCTGAACCTAGAAAAAGAAAGCTTCCCTTTCATTGGCAAGCTCCACCTCACCTGTTTAAAAAAAATTACCGCAGATGAAGTTTCCTTTTTTAACAATAAACTATTTAGTAAATGTTGTGCTTCAGCTTCTCACCTTTACAGCCAAATCATTAATTATGACCTTTTTAGTGCTGTTATTAAGCAGTTCTCCCCTTCCCTTTCAAATTATTTTCCTTTTCTAAGAGAGAACCTTCTGTGCTGGTGGCTCATAGGCTGGAGCAGTTGTAACTTGTAAGTAGCATCCACAGATCAAGAGGAGAGAAAAAGAGTTTACCGGAAAGAGACAGTGCAGCAAAGATGGGAAGAGGCTGTACACGGAAAGGCAAAATAATGACTTCTCTTTCTTTGTCCCTGTTACTAGCCAGGATTGTTTAGGGGAGGCTCTGCATGGAGAGCAATGGAGATTCACTGAACTGTAAAAGTTTAAACTGGACAAATCTCTGTCTCCTTAGGGGAAATTAGTAGGCTGCAGGCATCTCTCTGGCAAGCGGGCACCAAAAGCGAGCACGATGGGCTGCTGTGAGCACCCACTCATGGGCAGGCTGCTCCCAACCCTCGCTCTGGTAGCAGTCGGCACAGCAATGTGGCACAGGGGAGACCCGTGCCATGGGCAGGATCCTCAGCTGAGGGCATGGCACTCAGCTGGGATCCCTGGTGATCGCCCTGGTGTCTGCCCTGGTGCAGCTCACAAGGAGTGACTTTCCTCTTCTGACTGAAGAGGACATTGTGGTATTGCTCCCTGTGTGCCAGAGGGGAGGAGAAGGAGCAGTGGGTTTTCTGCTCTTTGAAGGGATGAGTGTGGTATTATATTTGCTCAAGTACACATGCATCAGGCTTAAAGAAAGTATCTGCTTTTATTCAGTGAGAGACACAATGCTGACGTGTTCTGTGCAAGGGCTGAAGCCACTTTTGCCCTTGCGAGAGCATTTGCTGAAGGGTAACTGCAGGCTGGCCCGTTCCCACACTGGCATTCACGTGGCACACTTAACTTGGTGGGGAACATTTTCCGTTTTCTGCTGAATCTTTAAGGCTTTTGGTGAGGGAGCTGCTTTTAAATTAATGCAATGTGATGAGCAGAGGTGAGAGAGAGTCTGCCGATAGTTACCTGTGGCATTAAAATTAGGATACTTGCGTTTTTTCCTCAGTAAGTAAATTTTAAACTTCCTTCCTTCCTTTCTTCTTTCCTTTCGGTTTTAGTTGCTATGAAAGTTGGAATCACCTTAGGAAAAATGAAGCAGAGATCTGCTGCCACCTTCTGGTCCCGTGCGGAAATCCTTCCCCAGCGATACACAGAAATGATGCTGTGTGGTAGAAGTGGCCGTGTTTCACTAATTGGTGAAAATATCCTTCTGCCATCTGCAACCTTACATTATATTAGATTTGATCAAAAATACACTGAGAGATTTGGAGAGAATACAATATTGAGTGAAATATTCAGGAAAGGGGTGCTAAACCACAAAAACTTTTATGTGCAAAACTCCCATGTAGGTACCCAAAGTCGCCAGTGAAATCAGCTGGAGTTTGAAGTCTAAATACTTTTGTGTATCTTGCCCATAACTAGAAACAGCCACAGAATCCAGTTCAGTCTAAGCAATCACAAGGACCTTTAAGCCCTTCACTATTTCAACATATTAAGGACCTGTTACATTTGTAGTTTGTAATATTTGGCATGGCAGGAATGGAATAGGATGTGTGTGAATATATTCCTGCTGAGGGACTTTCTAAAACACTCAGGAGGCTATCCCTGGGTTGCTCTGTAATCACTTATTTCAAACCTTGAATTAGTCTGGTATGTAAATACTGATAATAGCTAAATACAACAGAAAGTGGCCACATACACATGCGTACACCATAATCATCTGTCAGGATATTTTCCTCAGCTTTCAATGTCAAAAATCTGACCTTTACCACTTGAAATAAAGGCTCTTCTGTCTATAAGCAAAGTAGCAGGCTGAACAGTAATTTTGGCCAGCCACAAGAAAGACAGTATCAACCAGCCCCTTCTCAGAGGCATCATCAATATTGCTAATCATTTCAAACCCCTGACTAATGCCTCCTGAAACCTTTAGACAGGCCTTACGATCATCAGAGCTTAAGACAACAAAAAAAGCTACAGTTCTTTTTTCTTTTTTTTTTAATCTGTTCTTTGAATCTTTAGGATTCTGTGTTTTAAATTTTCATCAATCAGCCTAGCAGATAATTTTTAGTGGAAACTCAGGTTCTCCTGTGACTACCTGGCTACAGGAGCTAGGTCTTTAAGAGGAAAAAAAACCTGGCCTGCATTACATGACTTTCTATAAAATCCTAAGAGTCAGCAGCATGCGTGTAAGCCTTTTGCAGCCCACCAAAGTGGGTAGAAAATCAGAGGCCCTCTGCGATGCCATTTAATAATTGGTAGTGTCTCATCCAGACTCGCGGCAGGGTCATTGGTGGTAACGGGAGCCCTGACTCGGACAGACAGCTGAGCTGTGTAATCCCGACCCAGCCACCAGAGCAGGCAAGTCTCCACACGTAAGGCGGTTTTCACACTCTTACTCAGAAACAAATCCTGGCTCTGCTGCAGAGAGTGTGATTCCCCGCTCCCGCAGGGCCCAGAGCAGCTCTGGTGCCTCCCTACCCTTCAGGCAGGCAGAGCCCGATTTCAGACTGGCTTCTGGGTGCGCTTTCACCCGGGTGGCTCTGCTCTCAGGATGGGAGCAGGATGCTGTGGAGGGCCCTGAATCATACAGCTGCGTTTGCATTTATCTGACAGGCAATAATGAAATCGAAAGGCTTTAGGGAGTCGGGGAGAGCAACTGGGGGCCCTCAGCTTTGCACTGCAGAGACTAATGGGGCCTGAAGTGCAGGACATGCTGAGCATCCACCCTCTAGAAATCAAGAACTACGATGATCTCTAAAAGCAAAGCTCTGACAGCACTAGTCACTTTTGAAAATCTCAGCAGGAGTTTTTAATCAGGGTTAGGCTTATAACGAAGAGACAAATAATGATTTCCTATAGTCTGTAAAATACTGATGAGGGTAAAGTAAACATTGCTATTACAGGATTACAGAGTCAACTTCCTATCACTTTTCACTAGGACTATTGTAGGGAAACATTTGGAAAAATTAAAAAAAAAAAAAAAAAAACTAAAAAAACTAAAAAAACCCTAAACACTAGCAACATTTCCCTTTTAGGAAAATAGACTCGTGAATGATTTAAAGCCTGATCTGGTAAATTGGCCCCTCTTTTACTCTGAAAAGGAATGGGGGAAAAGGGGGAGGGTGCCAAAACTATATTGCACATTACCAGATTTCCAGGATTCTGCATTTTCTTACTCATTGAACTTCACACTGAATATGCATCATTTCTCTGCACACAGTTCCAGCCCTAGGGACTGCACAGTCCAAATGTATTTTAATTAAATTATTTATTATTTAAATTAATTTAATTACAAAAAATAACAGACTCTGCACATGTTCGAAAATGCCATGCTGTATAACTAAATCTTGAGTAATTGTTAAATTTCTTGCAGGCCTCCTGCTAGGAAGTACTGTTTTTCTTTAAAAGTGAGAACACTATTATATCCGTCAGTGGAACGTTTACACATTGTATTTCTTCTTTCATATGCCATTAAACATGAGGCTCTCTCATTTCCCCCTTTCTTCAGAAGGCAGGAGACCCATCTGGTAATATTCTGCAGATCAGCATTTCTTAAGAAGAGTTTGATTTAAGTGGTGGTTTTGTTGAAGGCAACGAAAAAGAAACTTATGAACCTGGGTTACAGCACTACATCTTGCGTTGTTATTAAAGTTATTCCATGCGTATTCCGTGCCAAAGACAGAGTTGTCTTGAAGCTGCAGGGAATAAGTAAGACGTATTCTCTTAATTCTCATCCCACTGTATTTTGGACTTGCAGCAAAGAAAAAATATCCAGTGTTTGGGTAGCTCTTGACTTGCCAGCTAATTTTGTTTTGAGAGTTGAAAACTGATGTGGATAAAAGCTCCTTCACAAGCCCATGTGTTGTTATAGTTTTAGGGAAAAAAAAAAAAGAGAGAGAGAGAGAAAAGAGAACTGTTTTCAGTACTGGTAAGTGTCTGGGTGCCTTTTCGATTCTGTTTTACAGCTGGCGCTGGGTGCACAGGTGCTGGGATACTGTAAGGAGGGCATTTCCAGTTTCCTTCCCTGGATAGAGTTTAGTGGGGGACATCAGAGTGAGCCTCCTTTCCTTTCTGCCTTTGAGCAGGGAATCCAGAGCAAAATGTGTAAATACTGGGAATTAAGCTTTCTTGGCTGAGAGGATGCAGCTAAGATTTTGCTATGGAACGATGTTCCAGCAAAGATCGGGAATCTTTTCAAAAGTTTCCTCTTGGAAAAACCTTTTCACCAGAAGTGAGGTTCAGAACACAAATACATCTCAAACCCTAACTGCCCATAACTACTCCAGACTTCTGTCTCCTCTTCAGTAGACCTTGGTTTCCATAGAATAGAGCAATACATGAAATCCACTGGAGAATTTGCTGTTTCTGTTCCATAGGGTGTTTTGTATGGATTTTAGTCAATTACTGTAGTGATAGACAAAAATTGAAACACTCAGTATTGGCATCAGCCAGCCAGAAGTTTGTACAGGAAATGCCAAGTCAGAGCAGTGATCTATATAATTCACAATTTGTTTCTAAGAAAGGTTAGTGATAGATAATTCAGTCCTGGTCACTTAAGTAATTGCATCATCTGCAAATATTACCATCTCAGTGCTTGGCTTCCTACCCAGATGACTGGCAATTATGTTAAACAGTTCTACTCAAGCACACTGAGGCAGCCAAATGTTAAGGTATGCAGTGGTGAAAAATGGACTTTTAATTTTAGCCTGGATTCATCCAACCTAACTTTAGGAAATTAACTAAGGTCCAAAATTACAACTGTACTCTATATTGCTTTGCAGTTGATGAAGAGAGAAAAGCACTTGTAGAAGATGAGTAATCAGTCTAAGTGTCCCATGTGCAAACTATAAATAGCCTACCTGGAAAAGTCTACCTTTTTCCCCCCCCACTATAAGGAAAGGCCAGCATGACTATTCTCCTGGCACCATTAACAGGCAGTTTATGGTGAATGGTGATCCTTTATTCCACACCACAAAACAGCTTGTTTGATTGATTGGCTTTTGTCAGAGACTTAGTCAAAGGTTTTCTGAAAGCCCAAACAAAAGGTGTCCATTTTTCACATTCATTCTTTGGTGATGTAGTCAGAGAATTTCAGTTTACAAATTATAGATATGTGGTTTTTCCCTCTCTGCCAGAATCCCTTTTCATTTAAACTAGCCCAACGCTACTGATGTAAGTTGAAAAGCTGTTTCATATTTACACCGATGGTGATGATAATGACTGATGTGTCCAAACATACTATTTGTTATTTGTAATGAACTTGAACTTTTTGTTTCCTAGCTTCTGTTTCTGTGGTTTCTACTTTGTGTGATCTTCAAAACCTCATGTCCTTCTTTGCAATGGTTTCTTACCCTCTATACCCCTACCTCTGATCTTTGTCCTCATTCTCTTGTATTTACTCTTCAATACTTGTTATTTAAAGACAGACTGATAGAATAAGACCGGCTTTAGCTTTCATCCAGAATGATACCATGGGTACATATTTACCCCATGCTGTAAGGGCCAAAACAGTTTCCCTGTTGCTGAAAGTTTCACAATTACATTACAAATTCACAGTTTGTAGGTACAGAGGTGAGCTGTAAGCTACTTTAGTTAAAAGCTTCAGAACAAGAACCTGGAGACGTCTCATCCTCTGAAAATACTTACAAGATTTCTGGTTCCACRAGACTTTCTATCCCTGGACACAAAAGACATGTAAGAAGCTCATCTCTCGACACTAAATTAAACACTTGTCCCCTTTTCTTCCCCCCTCCAAAACCTAGCTTTGCTCCTTGGGAGCGTCATGAAGGCAGGGATGAAACACTTCGAAGTCTGCATATATATTTTGTGTACTTTTTGAACTCAAAATAAAATCCCTACTGTGGAACTTGATGTGTCTCATATACTCCTAGTTCCTAGAAACAGGGTACACGCAGATGTGATAGCCGATACCTTTGGCTCTGGAGAATAGTGGCACCAGGGAAGTTATGATTCAGAATAATCCTACCAGATGGAGCTATGCTTTAGAAAGAGCTGCTCATTTGGCCCTTCTCAACAAGAAAGAAAAGGCTGGGGAAAGGGGAGGGGAATGAATTTGAAGGAAAAAGTGATGACTCCACAAAAAATGAGTGGGCTTTGCTGAAAATGAGGTGAGCCTTGGGGCAAAGCAATAATAGAATAGTAACTTATATTGATAAAATACCTTTCAGCATGGTCTCAAAGCACTGCACAGTTATTAAAACCTAATGCCAAATTTAGCACTACAATAAAAAGACAAAACAAAAGCAGTTCCACAGTATACTGAAATATATATAAAATACCAAAAACAGAGTAACTTCTTTGGTTAGGGGACAAACTGTGGGCAGAAAGTGAATCCAGTGTTTGTGTCTTGGAAATTCCCCAAACTCTGGGAAACTGGTATTTAACACTGCTCATAGATTTAACATTTAAGGTGATCCAAGACTTTGCTCTTAGAGGGAGGGGAAAGCAGGGAGGGAAAAAATGGACTTTTTCATTACGTCAGAAGTTACTGGGCTTAGTGAAAGGATAATTTTGAGAAGTGTGAAATAGCAGATCTAGGTTATGCAGGAAAGTGGGCTATGTGGCTGTGATGGTCCTTTCTAGTTTCAAGAATGTGTGCATCTTCCACTAATTAGTGTGATTTATTTATTGTGGATATTCGTAAAGCTGAGACATTGCAGAGGAGATTCCTTTTGCAGCCTACATCCAGCCTAGACATCCCATGTTTTCCTTACAGTTAGCAGAGAGAAATAAGCTTTTTCATACATCATTCACSTGACTCACTTAGACATCTCTATTAGCAGGTGATGAATTGTGTCCTAGAAATGCCTATTTCTCTCCATCAGTTTTAAGGGGCAATTAGAGAGACAGGCAAATATATAGACCTCTACATTTGGTCAGATGAATTCTACCTTGGGATGGGGACTGCGGGGGGACAGAAACATTTCCCATTTGTGTAGAAAAGGTAGAAGAAGAAAATGGCAGAAAACATAGTGCTGGTTAAAGCTTTAAATATCCAGCCTGGAAGATAAGGTATGTGGCTGAGACAGTTGTACATATTTCTCTCATGCCACCAAGCAATTTTGAAGTAGTTAATGAATGCATCCACTTCTGGGACATTTGCATAAAACTTTCTTTCTGTTTGGCCATGCTGAATGCTGTTAGCCAAACCAGAACTGCATTCAGTTATCAAGATATTTATTGTTTATGTCTTTGTAATTTATAAAACAAGCCATGTTCTCTCTCTCTCTCTCTCTCTCTCTCTCTCTCTCTCACACACACACACACACACACACACACACACACACGCACACCCCTTTCTCTCTTTCTTATTTGTTGCTGAGTGGGAAGCCAAATGCTGGAAGCATAATGACGTGTTCTGTTTTTAAAAACTTTATTTACTGATTTGTACAGAACGGAAAAAAAAATCAAAATGATATAGAAATGAGCTTGGTTGACTTTATACCACTTGAGCAAATATATTGTGACCCCTAAAGCTGGAGAAAAATGCACAACCTGCAACCCGTTGAAATGGATAACCTAGAGAAAACACATTACCCCTTCCTCTCTCACTTAACCTCAGAAATCTGATATCTAAATTGGCAGTGGAACCAAGATTCAGTAGATTTAAAATCAAATTGGAAGGGACTGGGAATAGGATTAGTAGTCTATAGATAAATATTGATTAAAAAACCTCCCAAACTACAGTTAGGAATGGATCTGGAAAATAAAATCAAATGGGTTTAAAACATAAAGGAAGAAATAATCTAAGAATTAGCTGTTTCCCACAAGGTACAGAGAAGAGAGAGATTTGTTAAATTGTTTACGCAACCATGCACTGTTTTCTGTAACTGAAAACAAAAGCAAAAGTCAGGCCTGAGCTCATAGGGTCCCTAACCTGCCTCCTTCCTTTTCAAAGAAACCCAGGACCATGAGAGTAAGACTGTTCAAAATATCACTTTCTGCAAAGGGTTGGAAAGTTTCCTGACCTTACTTTGGAAAGACATGAAGCACAAGYGTGTCAGGACCAGCTATAGCCTGCTATGAGAAAAATGAAGGAACTGAATGACAATGCAGTCCATCTTACAAAAATAAATGAAACACAGAGGACACTTTCATTTGAACACACTTTGTAATATATTTTACATATCAACAACAGAAGCACATCAGAAAGGAGGAAAAAGAAAGGAATGCAAATCTGGAGAAACTGAATTTAGTGGAAAATGGATGGAAAATTACAAGCTAAATCTTCCAGAAAGAGTGAAAAACTTCACCATTTTATAGAAATGAAAATTTTTAAATCTAAAAAAAAGGAGGCATCACAGAACAAAAGAAAAGGGGTGGTATATAAAAATCATGAAGCTACTTTTATTTGAGGGAATTTGGGTATAATTGAACAATAATGTATGAAGGAGAAAAAATAGAAGGCAGAGATATCAATACTGACAGTAAAAGTACTATAGTTGGTAAAAAAAATATATATATATATAAAGAAAATGGGAATGGAAAAGTGTAATTCTAAACCCAAGAAGAAAGGCAAGAGAGGTGGGTACAGAGTAAAATGGGAAATGAATAGGAGGATGGCCTGAAACATGGAAGTGAGTAGTATCCCTTCTAGTTCTGCCCAGCTACAAATCTCTGGATAAACAATATAATGCTGCAGCTTCACCCTGGGTGGCAAAAGGGAATCCTCCAGAGGGGACATCCCCCTGGGAGTGAAATGGGGAGGAATATTCATCACCAACAAAAGGTGAGTGTGAATTTCTGTGTTTAGGGGAAAGGAGAAATAAGGTCGTGGAAAAGATTATTTGGGGATCCACGCGGTTGGGAAATTAGACTAAGGAAATAGCAGGGGCTGGGGAGCAATGTGAGGAGACACATTTAACTGGTTGGGACTGTGGCTAATGAAGCTAATTTTAGAGGTAGGTTGTATAAAATGGTGAAGGAGGATCAAAAAAGTAACCCAGGTATATTGGGAGACTAAGAAGTAACCAGGACATTAATTATCTCTGTATCGTAAAGAATTAAAGTCAGTTTTAATCTATATACTTGGTATTATAGCTCAGCACTTTATTGGCAGGTCTTAGTCTGACAGAGTTGGAATTACATCATAGAAACAAAAAGGATAAAAGAATATTGCCTGATAAATTGTGGATCTGTGAGTCAATAAAAACTGTATCTATAAAGTTAAAGGTCCAAATAGCCCTGTCAAGAGAAAGAAGATTTTACAAGCAATACAGGTTGGTAGACCAGGTAATACACTGTTAAAAGAAATCCATTTTCAATCTGAGGATAAAAAATAACTATAAACAACATAGGCACACCGAGCACATTGTTCTCTACAAGAGCTGACTGAGAAAATGAAAGCTACTTTATTAGCTAAAAGTCACTTTTGTTTTAGGAGGTGTCTGATGAATGAAGAGGCAAATTAAAGGTCATCTAAAGAGGAACAAAAAGTAATAGTTTTCCTGTGAGGCATCGGCAGAATCAGTTCTTTTCTTTTTATTCTGTTAAGGATCCTGAATATATAAAGGGAGCAGGAGACTGCTGAAATGTCATAAATTGTCCCTTGGTAGGTGAAGGAAGTTGAGAATTGGGCAAGGAAAGGTATAAGAAAAGCTAGTAAACTGTTAGTAAAATGACATCTGAACAATATTTGGAGAATAAGGAATTTTGAAATTAGAATTTTCATTTACTGTTCAGTACCACAATACAGATTTTAGAATGGATATAGTCCCCATCTTTTCTGCCTTAGCAAATCAAATTCTCTTCAATGATCAGCTGTCATCATCAATTAGACTTTGTGTTAACACACTGGTAATCAACAAGTAAACAGTACACATGGAGATTGAACAGAACTGTATCCTATGACCTCATAAAAGAGAAAAAATTATACAGGGCTTCTCAGAAATTTCTGAAAGAAAATGCTAAAGACAAAATAGATTTCAAATGTTGTGGACTTCTGTCAAACAATAATGAAAAAAATCTTTGTAATTGAAGTTTCCCATCTTTAAAAAGAGAACAAGAGCTAGGGAGAAACAATACTTGTCAGAATCCTGGAATAAGCATAGATGGTCCAAAAATTATAAGAAAATACTGAAAGTCAGAGGAAATTGGACTTTCTGCAAATCAGGAAAAAGGAACACACTTTGAGATACATTTGGAACAAGAAAACAAACAAAAGCTAAAAAGAAAAGGACAGACAGATCTGTGGCAAGAGAAAATGGCTAGTTTGGTGATTATTTTAATGAAAATAGTAAGAGACGAGTATTTATTCCACAAGAGGCAGTGTATACTTTGAGAAAATCTATGAAGGATCTCAAACTTTCAAAATGGGGGCAGGGGGAAGAAATTGTCCTCATTTTTTATATCTGCCTCAGCTGAAAATAGAAAATAAAGAATTTCTGCAGAGCTGTATTACACAGGACACCTTTATTAAGAACCTGAAGGCAAATGTGGTAACAGAGTTTTAGAAAGTTCTGAGAAAAATTGATCGTTTAAGGGACAAACTTTTCCCTTCCAAGCAATAAAGGTATCTTTCAGAGTCTGAAGCTGGAAAATAAATGAAAAAGTTCAAAAAAAAAAAATTGTAACTCTCAGAGTACTGCATTTTCTGCTGATGATGAAAACATGTTGTGGTAAAAGAATAAAATAAAATTTTAAAAGATTTTGGAGATAAACTGAAGACTTACATTTTATACTTTTATAGGAGTTCTGTTTTTTTGTGGTAGGGAATGGAAATCTTCTTATATTTAACAATAGTAATTTTCACTGCTGTTGTTTCCACTACCCATGTAATACTCAGCTTTAATAATTTTCAGACCAAATGAATAGGCATGCATCTGGGATGGAACATGAAGATTTGAACAGGTTGTGTGTTTTCTTTGTATAAGGTCAGCTTTTTCTTTAAAAGTAGTAGTATTTTAAACATATAGATTTAGCTTTGCTTCTCAATAGAAAATAAACAAGGGCAATACAGAAATGTTAGATGACTGCGTTTTTGAGGAACTTTAACTAGAATGGGAAAAACACCCACAAATTTAATTGAGCTAAAAATGCCTAGACATAAACTGTATAGGAAAACATGAGAACAGTTGGAGTTATCTGTAGCAGCCTTCTGAAGAGACACTGATAAACTCTTACTTGCCATGTTATGTAAAATAAAATCTTTCTTGAGGATCACAACCATTTTGTTCTCGTGACTGTCAAATAAAAACTAAATTTGATACAATGATGATATCAGAAATGAGGTACTTTGACTAACCAGTCCTCCCCATAACCACTACTCATCTAAAATAATGAAAGGCTTCAAGTAATGGGAAGGAAGAAAGATTTTTCGAAAGGGTAAGAGCAGTTGCTTTTACAGGAAATGTATTTCTTAAACTTCTTTTTCTGCTTCAAAGTTGACTTTAAGGACAATAGCACTTTAAAAGGTGGGTGTAAATGCCACTTGGAAGAGTGGCCAAAAGTGACCAAGCCTGTGAGTACTGCATTAAACAGTCTTTCAAAGAAGAGCGTTTTCTTAGCTTCCTCAGCCTAGTGGCCACTTTTTTTCACACAGCTCAGTTGAAGGCTGACATAAATCAATGTACAAAACTTCATTCACAGGCTTGGATTCGCACAGAATGATGTGAGGAATTTGTTCTCTTAGAAGTTTGCCAGGAGAGAAATTCTGACCAGTAAAAGGTAAAAGCCACTAATTTAGTCAAGCAATTTGCATATTGCTGGATAATTATGAAGAGCTGCTTCACCCATCAATAAGAACCAGCTTTGTGAAAAATAACGATTCTCACCAAGAAACTTCTGATGACCCCTATAGAGGAAATATTCTCTCTTCTAATGTTTTCAAATGAGAACTTTTAAAATTAAAATGAAAATAGTAAAACTCTGATTTAAGCACCTCTATTGAATTCAAGAGGAAAAGTGTTAATTTTTACGTAGAATGTAAAAAGAAAAATCTTTACAAAAGAATGAATAAAAAGGAGTAAATAGAGAGATTTAAGTAGAAGATGAGTTTGGAAGAAGACTTTCGGAAAGTTACTGAGCTGAAACTGGAGTAAGACTATTTTCTATCTTTCTTTTACACAGGGAAGGGTTTTGAAATAGTTTGCAGAGAGAAGCTGTCTACAGTTTTAGGGTCCGATACATTTCCTATCATTAATGAGATTTTCTGGAAAGCTGTGGAAAAAGAAGCTCCTTTTTCTGTCTCTGGTGGTTATGCTCAGAAGTTCAAGAATGCTGGAGAGAAATTATCAAAGAGTCAACCATTATAGTGGGTGGCAATATCCTTACAGGTCTCCTAAGCCCTTATCTAAAGATATTTACTTTATGCTGAATAGAAAAGAAAAAAAATCAGCCAGCATTCTGGTGAATAGTTTCTGGTAAAGATACTGCTCAAATGTGGAATGAAATTTCAATCCCTCTTTCTCCTGTTAGTCACGAAAAAATATAAGGGATGTCCTGACGATAAAGGAATGATTCTGTCATGGCAGATTGCTAGAGAAGAGGCAAAAGAGGCACACATATAGAGAAATACAGGGTTTTTTTCCATGTAGTATGTGCAAGACATGCTACAGATTCAGTAACCCTAAATCCCGAGTCAGATATTTTGAATATTAATGGTAATATTGGATGATATAATGTTTTCTTAGATAGTGAAGATGATTCAAACTTCAGAAAAGTTGTCATCAATAACTTCTTCTGTAAAACTGTAGTAACTCAGCCTCAGATGATTGTCTAATTATGTTGTGAGTGTTTGTGGGATTACTTGTGGCTGTTGCCTGAGCTGTCTGAATAGAAAAGGTCTCTGAGCTTCTCTCCAAGAGTTGTATGCACCATTCTTGAACGACTTCCTTACAAAACTTGTGAATAGTTCTGGAGATTTACAACTTTGTATTTGGATAACACCAGACTTAATAAGGTGGGTCACATGAGTATGAAGGTGGAAGCCTTTTTAGTAAAAGCTGCTGCTATTGTCTCTTGTGGAAGTGCTGCCTGTATCTTCTGCTGGGAAACAAAATTACTGCTCCTAATGCTGTGGCCCTAACCTGCTGTACAAATGATATTTGGCTGGGTTACCCAGGCAGCTAGGTCCAGGGGAGGAATATGAAAGGATGAGTGAGAAACACTCATTAAGATGAAGAAGAACTAGTTTAAAAAGAGAGATAAACTTACATAGATAATTGAGAAAGTTGCTGAAGATGTGTTTGGGGCTACTGAAGAATAAAGGACTATCCCCACAGAAGGGAGTGGGACTGGTTAGTAACTCATTTTATGTAAGTTTCATTTGACAGGAAAAGAAGGACAGTGATTCCTACAGCATCATCTATGGAACAGAATTGCAAAAATATGGCCATCAAAAGATGTCATAGTACTTTTGCACCCTGTAACATTTTCACTCTAAGTTTGGACAGAAAAAGAAGCATCAAAAGTCTTGTTTCCCGAAAAGCAGCAGGATCTAAGCATTTTTTTTTCTTGCTTAAATTTAGGCAACTTTCAAAACAAGCTCTCCTAAAACACCTAGTGGCTAAAGCACACCCTTGTGAAAGGAAACAGGTCAAAAGACATTTTGATTGCAGAAAGATTTGAAGTCTGCAGTCTTTCACTACAATAGGGACCAGAATGAGTGTTCTCAGTTGGACTATATAGTTGCTTTCTGTTAGGCAGTCTAAACAGGGATTCTGTGCTTTCTAAGCCCTGTTTTCTGGCCTGCCAGCCTTTAAGAGGACCTCAAACACTCTCCATTTTAGTGTGTGTTGACTTATCCAGATCCTCAAGGGCCAAGAGGTTTTCAAAGAAGAGCACAATAGGCACCATCCATGTCCCAGCTCTGGGAGTGAAACCTGAAAGAGCAAATAATGAAGAGGAGAAATAAAAAAAAAAGGGAGTGTGTTAGGCTAATATTAATTTTGAGAAAATAGATGTTTTCTGTAGACCAGGGATCCTTAGTTTATATATCTTTTGTTTCAGTTTACCAATACCTGTATTACAGCCTTCTTTTTTGTTAGTAGTTGTATAATTTTGAGAAAAATACATTGACTATTAACATTTCAATATTAGAGTACAACTACAGAAATCTTAACTTCATTAGCTCCCTCTCAAGGAATAACTTACTTCGTTCCTCCCCCTCAAAAATTTAGAGAGGGCATTCAAAACACTTCAGCTGCTTTGCTTAAGCGTAAATATAATGCTTGATGACTATCTGTGTTGTCAATTGTAACAAAATCATAGGACAGTTCTTGTAGGAAACAAAAATTATCTCCAAGCAACAATGCAATGTCCAGAGCACTGAAGAGTGCACTCTAGAACCAACGGAGCAGCTGACCAGGCTCTAGCTGGAGTCAAATTTAATAGAAAACAATTTAGGACTGAAATAGGATTCAGAAGGGCCAGTGTGAACATTTTGACATATTGACATGGAAATGTTAAACTCCCAGTTGACCACAGGGACTAAAATGTCCCATTTCTCTGCTGCAGAAAGTACCTGCATATCTCCTCTAAGATAGCACATCAGGCCAGCTGCCCCATCTGAAAGCTGCCTTAATGCACCAAGCGCAGCATGAGCAAGAGCAGAAGGGGCTGCACGGCCACATCTGCTTCACACGGGCATCAGGGGTCCTCTTTGGCCACTCTGCTGCCATCTGTCCTCCCTGCTGTCCCCCTTCTGATGCAACATGCACCAAGGGGATTTTAGGGGGAGCAGTTCTTCATGGGGCAGCAAGCAAAAGCTGCCACTGACTTATCTCTCAGCAATAGCGTAACTCACTATGTAAATATAGCAGGAACTCATGCATCTTTCTCCCTCCTGTCCCCCATCAAATCAGGGTTCCCTTGCTGACATCTATATCCATTAGGACTTCTAACTTGATTTCCCTCACCCTAAAGTAATAGAGCCCAATTTCAACCCCTTCCCTCCTACGCAGCAGTGCTCTTGACTGAGATTGGATATGCCAATACGAGCCTAATAAACATTAGCAGCACTGGAGCCTAATTTTTCCTGAACAGACCCCTTATTTCGTTTCATTCTTTTGTCACGTCATCCATCACAGCCATTTGTTTTAGCCTGTTCCTGCAGCGGTTCAGCTAATTATGTGGCCTTGTACACACTTTTGTCTTGTTTGCTGTTTGCTGAATTAACATTTTATGACTAAGGACCAATGACCATCACTATACAACCTCCTGACAAAGAGAAAAATAATCACTTATACTGTTTCACACTAGAAATGGGGATCATTCAAGAAAAGTATGCCACTCAGCTGAGAATTGTTAAATGGGCTTGTTTACAGGGTGAAATTTCATATAAAGCAGAAGTTCCTATTTTACCAAACATAAAGCAACAATAAAAATCAACTAAAAAACAAAATAAAGTCCTGCCTGCATACCATTTGGCAATTTGCTTCGGCACTAACTTGCTTAATCAAGAAACTCAATAAAAAGATATTCATTTTGTGTAGGAAAATCCAGCATATCTGCCATTCCATGTTGTGACCTTTCCACATTTCAGCCAGCGCTGGCCTTTTTCAGGTTTATATACTCTTGAATTTATTTTGACAAAGTTCAATGCTGTTCAAACCACAAGGGATACTTACTTGACTACTAATACCCCAGATGAAAAGGCTGTTCTCCAGCATGGACTGCAAGATTCAGCTTGATGACTAACCAATAGCTTACTACATGAAATGATACTCTGTGTATATAATGTGTAAATATACATACTTCCATACATACATATATGAAAATATACATTCACATACATTTATTTGTAGACAAGAATATATTCATTTCCTCCCAAGAAAAAATGTATCCAAAATAATTTTATCCAAAAAATTTTTCTAGAAAGGGCTAAATTAGGTTATCAGAGAAATCAATTGCTTTTTCAGCACTATAAGAAATTCAGGTATAAAAAATTCCAGAAGAGAGTATATAAGAGGAACATTTTACCAACTGGATTTACCAAATGATCTAGGCACCTAAAGGTGTGATTAGACCTTGAAAAGGACTTACAGAAGTGTTTAACCAGCTTCATTCTTTAAGGTGCTTTTGTTAATCTCAGGAGGTAATTACCTCCTGTTTAGATACTTACCCATATCAGCAAATTTGTTCCCACTGCATTTTGATGAGAAAAATATACATGTTAATAGTAGGGAAAGTGCCTCAGAAAATGACAACAAAATGAGCCACACCATTTCGCATCAATGTTAAGGGACAAAATCCTACCATAAGTCGACTTGTAAAATGCCCATCTTGTGTATTCTCTTCTACCTGAAATTTTTATCCATCTGAAAAATATAATGATTTCTCTGGCAACCTAGTCTAGCCCTTATCCAGAACAAAATAAGAAGATCAACTGACCTTTAGTCCTGTCTCTTTCAACTACAGCAAAAGAAAATAGCTAGACACCACCCAGACATTGCCAGCTTGATGCAGAAATAAGTGATGAAGTCCTTCAGCCTTTGAGGTGGAGCAGATTGGAGCCAACTGATGCTATCTTCAGTGAAGTCAACAGTAATTTCTTTTTACTAATTACAGTGGGCTTTGAACCAACTTGTTTGACAATTTTAAGGTACATTTTGAAAAAAAGTTAACCTAGGAGAGATGTCATCATAAGGAAGCTGGACAAAGCAAACAACTACTAAGACACTGGCAGAATAGCCACATTTACTGGGAAGATCTGCCTGATAGTTATTACACAATTTGTCTCAGGCTTCTGTGTTGTTTGTACAACAGTCATATCCAGGTGGATACGACTGCCATGTGGAGCTGGCAGTAATACTTACAATTGTAGATTTCTAACACCTTTCACACTCAGCTTGTGCTTTCAGTCACTTTGAACTTTGTCAGCCTTTTTCTTGGTGAGTACTATCCATGCTTTCCCACCTCTGTGATTAGAATTTGGGTGAAGTTTCAGGAAGATAGTTCAGCAATTTCTAAAAATGACTTTAAAGAAAATAATTTTGTCAAAGATTTGAAATGAAGATAGAACTATTCTTCCTGCTTCTAGTCTGTGGAAATGTCCTGAAATGTTGAAAGAAATATTATTAGACCTAAGAAATAATTATTACTTTCCCTGGGGAAAGAGGAAAATTAATTCATATATATTCAAGATATAAGCCTCTGGAAATCTCCTTTGCAGAGCTTGTTAAGAGGATGGCTCCTCTAATCTCTGAAAAATCCATGTGCATATGCTAATGAAAATAAGACAAATACAAACTCCAGCCTCAAAGAGCTCTTTACCCACCTTTTCCATAGAGTATACTCAAGGCCTGCAGCACTTTCTGCATGCCAGTTCTGTTCACCTTGCTCAGCTTCTGGGGAATATAAAGATTTCTTGAATTCCACAGTTACGTGCAATTCACATGCATGACCTGCACCTCATTCCATACACAAAACCAGCAATACAGATGCACGGAAAGCACTAATTTCGTACAAGGTAATAGTATTTTCAATGGTGTCCAAAGAGGGGATCTTTCTGGTTCTCCCACATACTTATCAGGTTATACTGGATAAAGAAATTAGAGAAACTCTGGCATTTCTTAAGCTGGGAGCTGGGAACTTTCCACCTTTAACATTCAACAATCATGGGCTTACTTCATACTCTAAACTTCTGTTTATTACCCCACAATATTTTTAACAAACAAATGTTAAGATTACAAAGTCACAATGCAAAGAGAGAAATAAGCAAATTGCAGTGGCCTGTGTGTATGCATTATGATGCAGTCTTTAATTACACAGCCACCTCCAGTTTGCCCCACAGGACTCCTGACTCATTCAGTGCACAAGACAGACTGTGCTCACGGAATGAGCAGCCATACAATATTTCTTTTTTTCTTATCATTTAATATATGTTCCCATGCCTAATTTTCTGCACACCATCCAAACCTTACACTGAATACATAATTATTCATTTCCTAATGGGCTTTTCCCTGGTGATTTTTTTTCATAGTATCCTAGTTATTAACAGACATTAATGGATTTATCTTCATAATGTCCCTGTGGTATCATTCTCCCCATTTTACAGATAGGGAATTGTCGAAGTGCCAGCTAATTTGGGGTGGTAATTTGAGATGCCTCAGGTCTGATTTCTCAGAGTATGTAGCAGTATGTACRCTCAGAAAGTGTTCCTGTTTATCTTAGTGACTGCTGTGAAAGCTCAGCAGTTCTTCAAAAACAATTGCAAAATCTCAGATTCTATACCTGGAACATATCAGAACATGAGAATAGGGATTGTTTATGATTTTCCTAGAAAATCTCTGGCAAAAGCAGGATGGAATATAGTTTTTCATAAACATTCAGTCACTTCTATCACAATCCCTTTTGTTATTCTGCTTCATGCAATGCCCACCTCCAAAGCATCAAGTGATCTTCAGTCATGACACAAAACCTATTCATTCCTAAGCACTGTTCATCCTACATTTTTAATGAAGTGGGAGTCTTATGATCTTTTGTTTCAATCCTCAGGCACATGTATTCATACAGTGATGAATTAAGCTTAACTTCATTTGGACATTTTCTAATTTTGGACTACAGGGTAACTTTGCAACTTCAAGATTCTTTTAATGTAGCCTTCTGGCTTAGAATTAACTAATTTAAACATAGAGAATATGGGAAAAAATCTTGAACAGTGCTCCTGTATGCATGTGTGCACCCACAAACAAACTCGCTGAAGCAGAACTGGGGTTGTCAAACTTGCAGAGCTGCCCTTTATTACTCAAGGTATGGTGGAAACTGGAAATAGGAGAGATATTTGCTGTGTGGACCTCCCACTAGAGGGGGATGGAGGAACACACTTGACCAGTGACTTTGGTAGCTGTAACGGCAGAAATGTTGGGGTTCAAGAACAGTTGATTTTACACAAATAGAATTATTAGAGTATGTGGATGTATCGGAGGAGCAACAGGAAAGCTGTTGCTCTCTAATTTTCCCCCTTTTCTCTGCCTCTGTAGTATATGTTCTAGATCACAGGACACCTATGTAGCCTCGTTGTTCCTCCATTTGATATAGCTGTACCCAGCTCTTCTCTGCTCCATGCTCTGAGGGAAATGTATCCTAATGCCTCCGCATTGGCCGCTCCTGGCTACAGTATATTCTGTGTTCCTCCTCCTCCCTAGTGCCAACTCTTCCATTTTTTTTTTCCTTCTTGTGTCTTGCCTCAGCACTTCTTGCTGATTCCCTTCATTTTCTCCTAAACCTCCTCTTTAACATTTGCCCCCATTCAACCCTCATCTCTCCTACATTCAACTCCTAACACCTTCTTTTTCACCACGTCTTTCAAACCTCTATCTTCCACTCATCCATTCCACCTGCCAACCCCTTCCCCTGTATCATACTGGGTTTCCAAGCCAGGCTGGTGCCCTGGCAGGCTGTAGAGACAGGGAAGCGAGGTGCAGGCTCAGAGTGGGCGCCCACGGCACCCATGATGGACTCCAGCAGTGCACCGTTGTTGGGTTTGGGATGAAGCTGCCCCACACAGTCAGGCAGCACATAGCACCCTCAGCACATGGAACATCTAATTTAATCGACAGACTGACAAGACTTTGCAGAGTGTGTATGAGATGCGATTTTTCAAAGGTTTATAACTTGTCCAAATTTGGGCAAATTTACACAGTACAAGGCACATTCATTATATGAATGTGATCCTCGTGCCAAAGCATGGAGGAAGCAGAACATTTCCAAGGAACAATTTGTGATTTTTCTCTTTTGTTTTTACATGGTCTAAAGAACATTTTATGTAGCGTCAATCTCAAAAATGGCTGCACGACTTCAGCTGAACAGCAGAGTAACTTTTACATCTCAAAAACATTTTAAAAAATGTAACAAAACGAAAACCATCTTCCAGCAGTGCCACAGAACGGGGGTTTTCAGATCTGCAGTTTACGTTTGCAGACCTATAAACAGCTAGTGAGTTTTAAACTGCATAGTGATGTGAATCTTAGCTAACATCATATCTGTTCCATACTTCATATGCTATAAATTCACTCTAAACACTACCAGAGCTCTATTAGAAACTAAAGAAGAATATTTGGTCATATTTTGTATGTTTATTGCAAATCCTGAAATAACATCATTGACAGATGTTTGTTTAAATAAGTCCTCAGTGAAGATATGCCTATTGACAGCATGTTTCCAGTTAAATTCTCTATGCCCTCGTTTCCCTCTTCACCCACTGAAACACTTGTACTCTCCACATCAACACAATAAACTATGATGTTGGTTACTCTGTCACAGCAATGTTCTAAACTAAATGAAATCATATAATCAATGTATGGGTATGGCACTTATTATCAAAATATGCTTCTGTAAAAATAAGACCTACTGCACAAGTTATATTGAACATTTTATATACCTACTGATCTTATTTTTGGCCAGCAACTTTTTTAATAAGGTTGAAATATATTCCATCTCTGATGTAATGGAGCTGGTTTTAGATAGTAAAATATGGATGCAGGCTCATAAATGTAGATATTTGGCTTTTAAAAGTTTCTGAATAGTTGTAAAAGCTTTGAAAAAAAATAAATTATTCAGATAAAAATTGAATAATTTTTGAATAAACCAGACCAGAAAAGTCCTGTCTGGAAAGATTACAAGTAAAAACAGTATGGAATGTCTCAACCCACATTAAAAATATTCATATTTGGTATGTTTTCATTTACTTTTATTTATTTTCATCTTTCAGAGAATTGTATTAAATTATTATAATAGTGTCTTATTTCTTGAGATCAAAAGAATCTGCATTTAATATTTCATAGGGGCAATTGTCCGTGTGGTCTTATATTATCTTATTGGAACATCAAAGCTTGTTTCAGATTTCTGCTGGTACCCCCTTGGGCAGATCCCATGTTCACATGGAAGCTATTGGTTCAGACTCAGTGCCGACTTTCATGTGGGGGAAGGAGAAAAAGACTATCTCATACCTACAACTGGACCACCAGGGGATGCTTTGAAGATGGGAGGGAGGCAAAATATACCCTATGTGTGAATGATTACTTAGGAACTTCTTTCACGTGATTGCTGGGAAGAAGTCTTATTTCTAATGGAGAAACTTGATGACAGACCTAGTGAAATCTTACATTTCCTGTTGCCTTCTTTGCTGCTTTCCTATGAGCGTGGGCATGTTTGGAAAGCCATTTTAATGAGTGGCTGTTGTATATAGGAATGCCCTTTCTGACAGATTTGTGCACCAGGTATTGACATTCATTGTATGCATTTTGCAAAAGCCCCTGATAGCCTTCTAGTTTATATGGGACCATCTTCCATATCACAGAATCACAGAATGGYTGAGGTTGGAAGGGACCTCTGGAGACCGTCTAAGTCCAACCCCCCTGCTCAAGAAGGGTCACCTAGAGCACGTTGCACAGGATCACGTCCAGGCAGGTTTTGAATATGTCCAGAGAAGGAGACTCCACAACCTCTCTGGGCAACCTGTTCCAGTGCTCTGTCACCCTCACAGTGAAGAAGCTTTTCCTCATGTTCAGATGGAACTGCCTGTGTTTCAGTTTGTGCCCGTTGCCTCACATCCTTTTGCTGGGCACCACTGAAAAGAGTCTGCCCCCATCCTCTTGACACCCTCCCTTCAGATACTTGTACACATTGATAAGATCCCCTCTCAGCCTTCTCTTCTCCAGGCTCAACAGGCCCAGCTCTCTCAGTCTTTCCTCATAAGAGAGATGTCCCAGTCCCCTAATCATCTTTGTAGCCCTCTGCTGGACTCACTCCAGTAGTGCCACATCCCTCTTGTACGGGGGAGCCCAGAACTGGGCACGGTACTCCAGATGTGGCCTCACCAGGGCTGAGGAGAGGGGGAGGATCACCTCCCTCAGCCTGCTGGCAACACTCTGCCTAATGCACCCCAGGATGCCATTGGCCTTCTTGGCCACAAGGGCACATTGCTGCCTCATGCTCAACTTGTTGTCCACCAGGACTCCCACGTCCTTCCCCGCAGAGCTTTCCAGCAGGTCAGCCCCCAACCTGTACTGGTGCATGGGGTTATTCCTCCGTAGGTGCAGGACCCTGCACTTGCCTTTGTTGAACTTCATGAGGTTCCTCTCCGCCCACCTCTCCAGCCTGTCCAGGTCTCTCTGAATGGCAGCACAGCCTTCTGGTGTATCAGCCACTCCTCCCAGTTTTGTATCATCAGCAAACATGCTGATATGTATTTAACATGACTCTGTAGGGTTCCAGTCCCTCCTGTATAAAGAGCAAAACACACAATAGCCACAGTGACAGCTACATTCTTGGACATTTGGGTAGAATTTATGCCTTCTAAACTCATCCACATAAAATTTAGTGGTCTGGTCTGAGCTGGTTGTCTTAGCCTCATTCTAGTCAATGGAGAAAATGAAGAACCTCCAGAAGTTATCCAAACTGACTCAGATATCTCAGATGGAGGTGAACTGCTCTCTAGAGATACCATAGAGAGAGCTAGATGATTCGTTTGAGTGGCTATGAGGCAGCTAACACTTAAGCAACTTGAGTTAGGCAAGCTGAATGGCATGCTTTCATACCTGTTTGCTTTTTTGGAGAGACTGCTAAGAATGTCAGTGTTTATCTAGAACATTATTCCTAGACATTAAGTGGCAAAGTACCACTCAAACAGCCAGCTCCCTGTGCCTCGTACACTGTCACTGACATTTATAATTAGAGTTTAGGCAGAATGCTTCCCCACATTTGTATATTACCAGCCCTGCTGCTCTGTAGGCTGAACAGGTCAAACTTTATCTGAATAGTTTAAATGAGTGGTTTGGGTTAACCTAAATGAATTTTCAGAGGAGATATGGAGCACAATGGAAATGTGGAGTGATTACCTCTGTCTACATTCCCTTTCTGCCAGTGAAGATCTAGCTGATGAAGTTTGTGGAGTATGGAGAGCTATGCAGTTCACACTAAAGTAAACAGCTACATTTGGTCATCTAAATAGTTACTCCAGATCTACACTGACTACAGAGGGAACTTACATACCCGGTTCACATTTGATATAAAAGGTGAAATGTGATTCAGTCTCCTGTGCCCAGGTATCTTGTGCCATTTGAGATGCCTTCTGGTATTGGAGACATCCACAAGTGGTGGGTTGATATGACCTGGGGTCTGTGGGAGAACCCTGAAGTCTGGTGTGACAGCTGGAGACCAGGCATTACGCTATAGGCATTTCAGGTGGTACCAGACACCTATAAGCAGAAAATTGAATCCAGTCCCTATGTTCAGATACTTACATTTAGATACCTACAATTTGGAGCTGAATTTGACATGTACTGATTACCTGACATTAGGAAGAAACTTCCTTTGTCTGTCACTTCATTGTCGTTTCTGGAGGTGTGCCTACTTTCAGAAGCATACCATGGGTTTGAGAAAGAATATTGCATAAGAAGGACCTCTGGTAGCACTTACCTCATCCTAGTTTAAATGGTTACAGCATGCATACATACATATCAGCTGATTGTCCCAAGCTCATATTAATGTCAGTTGAGAGAGGGAGAGTTCTAGGGCATAAATCACTTGACCTACTTTTGACGCTTTTGTTGCAATGAAATGAATAGTACCCTAAAAGTGCTCGTATCTCTCTACTAAATATGAAGGGAGTCAAGGATGACTAGCTCTGATGTGACATCCACCTTCCATCACCTACAGTGAACTCACTGGTCATGAAGGTGGAGAAGGGAAGCTATCAGAATGACAGCAGCTCTGCTAAGCTGCCCTTGCTTTACAGCTAAAAGTTATAATTATCAGTTCAGCCCAAAAGCTGAGTTTGCTATATTTGCCCAGTGCTTAGCATCTCATGGGAGGAAACAGTGGGACCTAATTTATGCAATTTTTGCTACCTTTTGTGACTATTTACTCAGAAAGATGTCCCCCTCTCCCTTGGTTGCGTATAGGCTCACCAGCATGAATAAAAGTCTCTCAGAGATTCTTTATATTTTTCTCAATTGGATTTTACATTTGTGTTCAGATGATCATGCTTTCTAATGAGCAGAAAAGCTATTTGCTCATTATATGGGGTGCTGTGAGACTGATGGACGTCCACAGAGATATTTGAACCATATGCCTCACCACAATGTATGGAAAACTGCTTCCAACCAGCAGTGTTCAGAGACAAACAGGAATATAGGACTTACCATACTGAATCAAACCATAAAATTTTGTTAGCCTACTCTGCTAACAGTTACAAGTATATACTTTTTACAAATTAGTGAAAAATCTTTCAAATAGGCTGAAGGGATGCTCTGTTAACATCCATGCGTGAATCTGAATTTAGAATAGGCCTCAAGAATTTGATTTTATATTCTTTATCACTTTTTTAATACTAACCTTTCTAATTTCAGACACTATGGTGACATCACCGGGACATCTTTACTGGAGGCTTTGAAAAAGAAGATACATCTTGGAACTAAGAAGCAAAAATTCTTCTCTTGCAATATGATAGAGGGGGAAGGATAGCAAGCAAACATGGTTCCCACTTTTTGAGAAAACAGGAAGTTAGAAGTGACACTAAACAAAATGGAGAGTTTGTATTCCCTTATTTGGAAACACCTGAAAGATGATTTAGGCCTTAATTTTTCTATATTTGTCTACAGAAAGCATAGTAATGCTTTGTATTTGAAACCTTCTTTCAGGCAAGTGTTTAGCCTGAATAAAGGTATTAAACCAGGAGGAAATTGAAAGGTAGTACTCTGATGTACAAAAGCCATTGGGCTATAAACATGAGCAGCATGAGAGAATCACCTGCATGGAGAGTGTTCTGAAGGAAAAGGTCCTGAGTGGTTTCTGAGGTCTTCATCTGTGGAGGAATAAATACAGACAGCTTCAAGCTGTTCTTATCATGTAACCAGAGAGAAAATAATTTTCTGTTATGAGAATATGCAATTTGCATGTTGGTTACTAAATTGATATTTTCAGCAATTTGTAGTATTCGCAGGAAACCTACAGAAATAAAATTGCCTCTTTATCTTCATCAAAATTTGCAGCTTGCAGTGTTGGTTCTTCTGATCAACAAGGCTCTTCTTTATTCCCAGCTGTCTAGTACTTTTTATTGCCCTCCTTGTTATCACATGCATGCCCATATTCTCTAGTCTTAAGATCTCTTAAGGCTTCCTACACTTAAAAAGTTAACGTGCTGAAGCATTGAACTAACTTCTATGCAAAATAACACAGGGCATTGTGATAATGATATTTTTCCAAAATACCCAGAGGCAGTTGACTGTCTTGTTGGAGTACTGCAAGGACAGAAACACATCTGATATTACTAAGATGCTTTCTGTGTTGTTGTGTGGTCCAATAGCTTATCTGTATCTTAGAGCACATATTTTTAATCAGGTTTGCTAAATAATTTTGCCTTTCAGACTGACTTTTCTTGCAAAGTTTCTTTCTCATTTTCAAAGATTGAGTTGCAAACCCCTATGTAAATGCTGACAGAATGTGTGAATATCATCAGTGCATTTGAATTCAATCTTCAACTCTTGCTTCGTGTAGAGCCCTGAGATTAAAATCACATCAAAACATCAAAAATTGTTTAATTACTACTGTTTTAGAGCTAAGTTTACTATACCATGTGTGCTGCCCATTCTTTGCCTCACCTACCTCTCTGTTCCTGTTTTAATTCAGTTGTTGGCTCTCTGTGACAGATGCCGTCTATAATTCTGCACACTCTTTGAATGGTGTCTAGTACAACAGTGTCCTACATTCCATTTCCTCTTAAATGCTGTCGTACTAAATGTGATAAACATCAATAATTTATTATATTATTCCTATAGTGATGAGTGTGATCACCTGCTGCCCTCAGCAGTGTGCTATTTCTTACACCAGTGAAGGTCAAAAAAATGTATAAACCATGTATTTTGCATTTGCTTGCAGGTGAAATTTGTGTGAAATAATTCATTTATCTTTAGGCAGTGACCTTGAAAGGCTGGAGAAGTCGGAACACAGGAGTCTCATGAAGTTCAGCAAAGGGAAATGCAAAGTCCTACATCTGGGTAAAAATAATCCCACACACCAGTACACAGTGGGGCCAACCAGCTGGGCCAACCAGCTGGAAAGCAGCTTGGTGGAGAAGGATCTGGAGGTTCTGGTGGACAAGTTGGACATGAGCCAGCAAGGCACCCTCACAGCAAAGAAAGGCCAATGGCATCCTGGGCTGCATTAGGAAGAGCATTGCCAGCAGGTTGACAGAGGTGATCCTTCCCCTCTGCTCAGCACTGCTGAGGCCATACCTGGAGTGCTGGGCCCAGCTCTGGGCTCCCCAGCTCAAGAGAGATGTGGACATACTAGAGTGAGTCCAACAAAGGGCTGCAAAGATGATTAAGGGACTGGAGCATCTCTCATATGAGGAGCAGCTGAGAGAGCTGGGACTGTTTAGCCTGGAGAAGAGAAGGCTCAGGGGGATCTTGTCAATGAGTGTAACTATCTGATGGGAGGCAGTGAAGAAGACAGAGCAGGATTCTTCTCAGCTGTGCCCAGTGATAGAACAAGAAATAATGGAGACAAATTGAAACATAGGAAATTCCATCTGAATATAAGAAAAAACTTTTTTTTACTGTGAGAGTGGTGAAACACTGGAACAGGTTGCCGGAAAGGTTGTGGAGTCTTTGAGATAATCAAAATCCAACTGGACACAGCCCTGAGTAACCTGCTCTAGCTCTGAGCAGGGGGCTTGGTCTAGACAATCTCCAGAGGTGCCTTCCAACCCCAACTACACTGTGACTCCCTGTGGTTCTGTGATTTCTCTTCTGGCTAAACCAGACCATAAGTTTGAAAGGGAAAGATTCTTTGCCTTCTTGCAGAAGAAGAAAAAAGGGAAGAAGAACATACCCTTTGAATTTTATCTTTTTTAGGTTTTGTTATTTTCTAGAAGTGACTGTCTAAGTGTCTTTCCTAAACAATATTTGGAAGTCTAGAATAAAATTTAAATTTGAACAGCTAATGGAGGACGTCGGTATTGCTCTGATTATAAATCCTCTGACTCTGTGGTATGAAATCAGGTAGAAGCTGATATAAGCAGGGCTTTTAGTCTTCACTTTTAAAAGTGTCCTTCCAGTCAGAATGCTCTTCCTTTTCTTGAAGGAGTCATTTAATTTTTCTATGAATGTCCCTGTTGCTGCATAAGCAGCATTGGAACAAAAGGTTATGTAAGTCCTCTGTCTTTCAACTCCTTTGGTTTCTCAGCTTCAAAGAGCCACATCAAAATATCTTGCAGAAAACAGAACAAACATCAATTGGATTTTCTTTCAGCATTCAACAGATATCACGCTCTGCCAACCGCCCAGCATAGTACGAGCAAATGCTGCCAAATTCTTCTTTGACGTGCAACAGAGCCCACTAATACTGAGGTAGCTTTGTGTGCACTTTGCAATATTTATTTGCTTGTTTTTTTTAAGACACTTTCACATTAGATCAAGTGGTACTATAAAAGGCTGGCGTATAATACTTGAGGTAAAATCCTACTGCTTGAAACACATCATTCAGTTCTCTGAACTTTGTCTTTTAAAGCTACAATACTTAGGCGCACCCATTTTCTCCCCATTCCCCTGCATTCATTGCTGTTGATAGCTCTCCTGCTGAGTCACATGATAGCAGGAACAGCACCTAGTGCCAGGATGTAAGCCTTGAAAACAAGTCTGATTTGACTGATTTCAACCCGAGATGCAGAATGACTTCACAGTTGTAGGTTTAATCAAAATTAAGAGGAAATACCAACTCCCCTCTGACTGCCTCTTTTACCTCTTGTTCTTAATCTACACCATATTAACTGTGCTACCTGTATAAGTTTGTGAGGGTGGCAACCCTGAGACTTTTCTGATGTGGAGATCTTCTCCAATACCTGGGTGTTCAAATCCTTTATGTTGTTGATTGTGATCTGACACCTTCTGCAAAATAGCTTGCAAGAAACACGAGACATTTGCATGCATTCAGATACCATGAGAGATAACTCTGCTCTCAAACATCTGTTCGACCCTTTGTTTACTGCTGCTCTTTGTACTGAAGTTCAAATATTTTGTAGTGAAGGGGAAAAAAATTGCATAAAGAGCCCCCATCTCATCTTTATTTTTTTTACGAACAACATCTGCAGAAAACGATAGGAAACAAAAACATCTGTTTTCAGTGGCTTTGCTGCATTGCCTTTACAGTGGCTTGCATGTAAACCTGAAACTATGCTGTCTTGGGATGTTTCTCCTTTTTTATATGTAGAAAGCTCTGGGAAAACTTGATACTCAAAGGTAAGACAGTCAGAGCCAGAGCAGGTACTAGTAGGCCTGGAGTAAGCCTGCTTCAGCTTCACAGCTTCTGGATGAAAAATCTTTTGGATAGAAATTAAGATTGAGGTTTTGGCTCTCTAATGAGAGATAAGTCCAAAAGCTTTTTTATTTTCCAGTGGTAACATTATTCCTCATGGTAAAATCTACTATAAAGTAGAGGCAGAATTTTGTCTGTGTCTATTAGTTTCATCTGGTCTATGACAATTTACTTACTGGAAACATGAATGTTTGCCTAGCAGACAAATGTGCATGGCTCTGTTGGACTGTTCTCCATCTGCCCTGGAAACCCACCTTCCTTTCCACCCCTCAGGTGCTGGGTAAC
Organism: Apteryx rowi; assembly: GCF_003343035.1. Classification (NCBI taxonomy): domain Eukaryota; kingdom Metazoa; phylum Chordata; class Aves; order Apterygiformes; family Apterygidae; genus Apteryx; species Apteryx rowi. The sequence continues at coordinate 107,362 of NW_020449508.1, read as the reverse complement.
ATTTCTGTGGCCTGGTAAATGGCTGTTGTGTCCCACTGCCTCTATGAATGCATTTAATTGGTGGAAAAGGTAGAATTAATGTTTGAAAATCAGCCTTTTAAGAATTTCAGATGAAAAGCATTACTAGTTGTTATTATTGGCCAAACTTTGCTTTCCTGTTTAGGCCTTTTTATGCAAAGTTGCCTCGGTGACCTCAGTGGTTGAGTGATACTTGAATTCATGATCTGGCAATAACAAGCACCTCACATTAGTCATATAATTTCCCATCTTGTGATTTGTGTACTTGAAAGCATTTAAGAAACTGTTATATTTCACTGTACACTTTCAACACAGTGCTCAGCTTGGAGGCCTAAAGGGTGCCAGGTAAGGGGGCTGGGGGGGGAGAGGGCTTGAAATTTTCTTTTCATCTTATCAGGAGCAGGGATTGATCCTTCTCTCCCCCAGTCCCTGTTTAGCCTTTTAGCTCAGCAGTTAGAGGACTTGCAGAATATGTAAAAGCCAAGCTCTTAGTGCTCTTCTTTTTGGTAAGAAGGACCTCCTTTATGCCTTAAAAGCCACCCTGTGTTTGTGTGGGCTATTCTGACCCTTCTTTTGAAGCTCAGCCTTTTCACCAAAAAAAAAAAAAAAAAGTATTCCAGACTGACTAGGTTAGAGGGAGGAAGAGGCTACATGGCTCTGGAGCCCAGAGAAACAGGTCCACACCAAAACAAGTCCTTTTTCCATGGACTTCATATTACCCTAAAGAGCTACTGGATGAAACAGAGCTGTCTATGTCAGAGCTATTTATCAACCCCTGTGTTTTCCTGTTAAAGACTGAACATGACTATGTTCTTTCTATTAATAACCATCCAAGAACATAACAGCAGAGGATACTTTATAGAAGTCTTTTCAAAGCAGTATAGAGCAGGAACCTATTTAAGTAATGATAGTCCTTGAGCATATTGATACCAGGGAAAACAGCAAGGAAGAAAGCAGAATATAGCCATGAGAGAATATTTGTTCTTATTATAGTCTGTATAATTATAAAATGATATAACTCTGAAAGGTAAAGTCCTAGCCACTTAGTATTCATTCATAATAGTAGTGGATAGCAACTAGTACTCTGTGCTTTATAATATTTCTGACATTCCTTATATCGTATCATTGGTATTATATCATTGATATTACTAGCATTACCTCTGTTGTTTCAGAAACCTTTCATAAAATCTAGTATAGGAAGCCGATAATATTTTATTCATATTATTTTATTACCTTATTTACTGAGTATTGGGGGGGAAAAAAATCATGCTTTGAGATTACAGTAGGCTCTTATCACTCAGCTGTCAACAAACGTAAGTAAGCTCTAGACTGCCCTATGGCAGTCTATGGCATGCTGCTTGTGGTAACACAGCACCTAAGGGCTTGACTGTCTTCTGATGATTGCAAAGGGAGTACAGAATGGTTTGGAAAATTATTGCTTTGATCTAGGAGTTGCTTAAAACTACTCTGCCAAACTGATCCCTCAGCTCAGTCAATAGTTTGCAAAGCTATTTTGATAGTTTTCAAAGAAGCTGTATGCCTGACTACTATCCCCAAGCTAAAAGCAGATTAAAATCATTTTGCCTCCTCTTAAAATGACCATCTTGCCCTGTTCTCTGATGAATGATGTTATATGTGTGCTTTACTGTAAGATCCTATGCTATTTATATATAATATATATAATTTATATATAATATGTATAATATATCTACATTTATTTCTTCATTTTTTACATGCATACTATTCTCACGTTTATTTATTTGTAAATAGAAGCTGTTATCCAGAAATGCAAGAGGCTATTTTGTGTGATTTTAAGTTTCTAGTTCTTCCTTCTCACCCCCTTTCTCCCAACTTCTTTATGGTCTTTACCTACCTGCACACACTACTCTTCTTTTTTTTAAGTAGACAATTTAAATATGGAGGTGTTTATATATATTCGTATAGCACTTCTGAAAACAGTTGATGCTGGTTATGCATGTCTGAGGACAGAGAACGCCAGACTGAGAGACAAAGCCTCATGAGAGCAGGAGGCAAGTCGTACGCTCTCGCTTTTGGTCTACTGGATGATTTTGCACAGCCTGCTGTGCCACTCTTCAAGGTATTACCTCCTATATACAAAGCTGATAATGCTAGTGACCTCTTTTATAGACATGGTTTGACATCTACTGATTAGAACTACTGCTTAAGACCTGAATGAACCAGTGAACCAAAAGGATCTTATAACAAGGAAAATGAAACGTGGGATTGCCTGTGGAAAATTTAAGGTATAAGTGCAGTAGATATTCCTTTGGTCCCTCTTCTGACACCATTTTCAGTCTGTCCAAATATATAGAGGGAGACTTGTTTTCATATGGATTGTGCTATTTCTTTCCCTTGTTGACACTTCTCCTGGAAGACCAGGATATTCAGAAGCTTCAGCTACTGGGCAGGAAGACACAAACTAATCCCAAAGATTTCATCCCTACAACTAATCTGAGAGATTTCATTTTGAGAAAGAAACTGTGTCATTTCATTAGGAAATGAAAACGGGCTCCCTCAGCTGCAGCCAGGGATGAGGAAATGAGAGTGTGCATGTTTGCTGAGGCCCTGCGGAGAGGAGCTGGTAGGTTTGCTCCCCTGCACTTGTCTCTCACTCCTTCTCCAGGGATGGCCTTGACAGCTAAGCTCCACCAGCCTTGTGGAGATCTCAGCACTTCTCCATGGGCTTTCAGCAATGTCCCTGGGGAGGAAGGAGGCTGAGCTTGCTGCTCTGCTGCCTGATCCTCTTCTGGGCTGTGGGGCGCTCAGGGAAAGCTTGTTCCCACATGCATCTGGTCCCTCACAAGGAAGAGCTCTGTCCCCCGCTAGGACCATCAGGGAAGAGAGAAGAAGAGAAGAATCGCAATCAGCTGTGACTTTTCATTTTCCATTGCAGATTTAGAGCTTCTCTTACTGCCCCAGCTTGGATCCACTAAGGGCCTGGTTATTGCTCAGGGGCAGTGTACACCTACTATTTCCCATCCACATAACCTTGTGACAGGAATTACCAGCAAGAAATGTGCAGGAGCAAGCTCTTGGAGTGACTGCCTATGCATGGGGAAGGCACAGACTAGTCAGTGATAGATGTCTGCTTAGTCAGTGACAGAAGATTAGTTAGAGCTATGCTTTCTTTTTGCACCCAAGAACTGTTTTCCCTTTATATTTTGAAAGGTTTGGACCTACATGGCAGTCATTTTATACTTGTTGTACAAGAAAAATTATTGTATCTAGTCCAGACTTTCAAGTATTCAGTGAGTGTGATCCTCCTCCATTTTCATCTTCACAGATCGCTTTTCTTTCAGGAAAAGGAAAAATAAAATAAACTGTGCTTTGCATCACTACATTTAATGTTGGTAAAAATCTAAGCCATGAAAAAAAACCAAGGATGTTTTTGAAAGCTTTTATGAATAACCTGTTAGAAATCTTTAGGTTCACTACAAAAGAAACAACTATTTTCTGCTCAAAATTATGCATTCAATAATTGTGCAAAAATATATTTCTAAAGAAATTATAAAACCCTAACATAATAAAAAAAAAATCAAAAGCAAGGGAAAACAGAAGTTGCAAGACTGGTTCCAGTAAGTCCTGTTATTTGTTTTTGTTTTTTTTTTTTAAAGTGTGATTTCCTCCTATTCTTCCTCTTACTGAAAATCAGACATATAATGTAAAGAAAACAGTATAGATGTTCAATATAGCAATGTAAATTGGCTCAGCACTAGTATAGCTAGCACATAAATTGCATGAGAAATAAATATACAGTCTGTTTGTTCTGCCGTTGTGAAAATATAGTTCAATTAGTCTGGACTACCATATGATACACAGTTTCTCCCTTTCTGTGGGATATAATTAGGAACAAGATGTAGCATCTGAGGGACTCAGGCCTTTGAAGAACATGACAACTTTTGAATAAATAAAGAGGATGATATGAAAGTTGCCGTGTACCTTTCTTCTCACTGTGGGGAGTTGAATATGCCTTTTCCTGTCTGGCCATTTAATTTGCTCATTTGTATCTAGGTTTGCATGAATCACTGGAAGCCTATTCTCTGAGTCTGTCTGAATAGCTGTGTAACCATCTGGGAAAGCAGAGGAGGGAAGAGGAGACAAGATGAAATGAGACAAAACAAGCCGAGCCGAGCTGAGCTGAGCCGAGCCTTGTCTTTGACCTCTTTGGAGAGAAGAAAAAGTGATGATAAAATAATGGAAAATGGCAGACAGGAAATTAGGGAAGCCTCACATTATGCTCTTACTAACTTGTCACTGCTTGGGAAGGCAGCTGAAAGCAACAGTCCAGCCTGTGACTGTTGAGTGAACCATGAGGAGCAAAGGCTCTTGAATTTTGCTTGCAGTGCTGTCCGGAGCTCTCCTGTAAAGTAGCAGGCAAAGGCATAACTTCATCTGAGAAAGTTTTGTCTTTATAATGTAAAGAAAAGTGCCTTCTTATGTGAACAGCAGGGTAATATGCAGTATTTTGTCAAAATCTTGGAGGACTGAGAGTTTTGTTGGAGGTAGCGATCTCTCCTGAATGTCTTGGAATCAAAGCAATGCTCTTGCAAGTCTGCAACCTAGGTAGGCTTCCTGAAGGGTTTTATTTTAGTCAATATGTTATAAAGGAGAAACCAATCTTGATTCCATAATTTTAAAATTGGTTAGACAGCACAAATGAAAGGAAATTGTTGTTACCCATGTGTATCTCTAATATTCATATATGAGTGGCAGTTCCATTCAGCCCCTCTTAAATGTGGGTGTAAATAGCATACGGCCATATTTTCATAAAGGCATTTGCTTCCCTTTCAAACATTTTTTACTTGGGTCCAGATTCTCAGACTCTGACTGATCTTTCTGATTGCTCTCCTGCTGAGTGGCGATTCAGCCTGAAGCCAGATGTGCTCCAGAGCCTGGGCTCCCAGGCGTTCACTTCAGGAGCTTTGGTGGAGGGTGCCACCGCTGCCCTTCAGCCTGTGTGCCCAGGTTTCCTTCCTTCGCAAGCAGTGCCAGGTGTCACCAAGGGCCGCTAGGGCCCCATCAGGGATGAGCTACCGTGGGCACCAGGAGTGAGGAGCTCAGAAGCGTGCTTAGGGTTCCTGGGATGGCCAACTCTCAGGAGCAATGAGTATTGCTAACCTGAGGTATGTTGGGTACCTCTGAGACTGCATGTTGTACCATGTTTAACAGAATCAGCATCAGTATTTGGAGCGGGGAGGGGACTTTGCTACTGCTTAAATCATGTTCTTCATCCCTCTGTAGGCACTTTTTCTAGAGTTTACAGAAAATAAAAATTCTTTTTCATAAACTAACTGCCTTGTTTTGAATTTGAATAATCTTCCTTGTTATATTTTCTTCATGAGCAATGTTTTAAAATAAATATTTTAGGTAGATGAGTATTTTATTTTTTATTTCTAGTCTATTATAGACATACTTGTATATATATGCAAAAATAATCTATCTATAAAATATAATACAAAATATTATACATTTTGTGTTAAAAACTTAAACAGTGTTTCAGTTCAGGAAGACTGCTGAAATGGTACATTTGAACATGAATTTCTTCTTGCTTTCTCCAAAGTGAAATTTCAACAAAATATGGTGAAAATTTTTGTTTTAAACAGAATAACATTTGTACAACAGAAAATGTTTCAACTAAGATATCTAGCTAGCACTATAAACTGCCATATATATATATATGCATGATTCAAACACAAAGTAACTAAGAAATAAATTCTGGGCTTTGCTTCCCATTTTATTATTTGAATCATCATTGGGGCAGGTTCTTACCTAGTGTAAGTCAAGGTAACTTCTTTGATTCTCATTCAATAATGCCAATTTACACCATTTGAGAAGAGCTGAGCTGGACTCTACTGACAAAATTATAAATTTATATATAAGTAATAATACAATAAGTTTGTATTAATTTAAACAGCATTGCATTCTTACTATGCTCTTGAAACTTTGCAAACTTATATTTACCAAAACTTTCCAGAAATGTGGGATGCTCATCTGTTTTAGATAGGAGAAGGAAGGAAATTTGTCAGGACTATGATAAATCCTGCTCATCTTGTTAGGGAACAATCAAATCTGGGGTAACATCAAGAAAAACTTGAGGAATGTGCCTGAACTGTCCAACCAGTTAAGTTCCCTAGCTATTGGTCAGAAAATTTGTTGATTTTTCCCTGTAATGCAAACTGGGTCACCTAGAAACAGATTTTGGAAGCTAATGGATCCATATTACTGTACACCTTCTCAAGGAGACCTGGACTTGAAGTTTTTAAGTGCTGAATTATAAATATTTTACTGATCAGTGTAATTTTGTGATTTGAACAATATCTAAATTACACAATAAATTAGTTAATAAAAGTGAGTAATTAGCAAAGCTTAGTCAACTGATAGCTATTCAATGACTTTAACTATACCATGGATGCTTTAAGCACTAAAATTTGTCTACAGTATTTGCTTTCAAGCAGTATGTAACTTAAGTGATGTGGGGAAACTTACCAAATAGTCAAGATTTGGTTTCTGAGGTCTAATTACATATTATACTGCATTTTAAAATTAGAATCATATATATTTTAAAGATGGTATGTTTTAGAAAACATTAGAACTTACTATGAGAATAAAAAACTGATATATGCAATATGAGCAAATCCTAAGTAAAATCTACAACTGCTGATTGAACTAAAAGATGATTTGAAATAAATGCCACTCAGTTAAATATAAACATTGTTCACAATGAACCTGTTTTCTRCAAGAAATTGCATATTCATAAGAAGAGAAAACCCTAACGTCATACCACTGAGGACCTGACCTCAGAGAAGGCCCAAGGAGCTCTGCTGTTCTCAAGAAAGCTGCCTACACAGAACTACTTGTAGGATGAAGCCTGACACAATTCTGTACATCTTCACTCTTTTGTTCCCAGACACAGATCCTGTACTTTCTCCTTTTGAAGACCTTTGAAGCATATAATGAAGCACAGAGTTTCACACTGGGAGAAGAAACTCCCAAAAGCAAGCACTTTTAGAATGAGGATAGTGTGCAAAGCAATATCTTGTCCCTATGAAAATGAGGAGTATATGGTCTGCCCTTTGCGAGTTAAAGACTATGAGGAGAAAAATCCCTTTATTTTCTCTGTTAACTCGGGAAGAATGATGATGTAGTTTTCACTGGCCCTACGCAATCCATAAGCACAAGGACTGAGTCCAGGCTGTACTGTGGAGTATCACTTGTTCTTTCCCATTCCTAGCAGGAAAATGGGGCTTAGTTTAGTCCTAGAAATAAGCCCCGGTTAGAACGAACAAATCCTAATTTTATAAATTATCAGATATTTATTTCATATACTGAGCCTGCCTAAGTCATCATAAGTTCTGGGCAAGCACAGATCCAAAAGCAGGTAACACAGCCTAGTATCTTATGTGAGTCTACCCACGACAATCTCTTCTTTTATTCAGCCACTCCCCTAAACTCATCAGGATGTGATCAAGTTTTGATGCTATTTTCTAACACCTGCTACATTATGCAGATTTTATAACATCACATACATATCATCATTCATTAAAATCTGGAAGCCAGCAAGAGAAAATGTAGTACTGGACGTTGGCATCAGGCAGGCATTTTGAGATGTTTTGGGATGGTTATTTTCAGCTGCTCCTGAAAAGCTAAAGATATTATCCTTAGACCCCTCCTTGCCACTGTTCTTCTTGTCTTCTTGGTGGCTTTCCTCCTCAATGGTGCACTCTGACTCTTCATATTCTAGCTTGGTTTGCACCATTGCATGCTCAGTTTTGTCTATCCATTCCTAGGAGATTAAAAATGTTAATGCTGGCAAGTTCTCAGATATCATTTAGAAGAAGCCTAGTTGTACAGACACTGATTATCCTTTAGTAATGGCATCTTCCCCAGATCAACCACAATGGAAAAGATGAAAAGGAAGCAGTATAGGCAAGCTGGACTTAGGACGGAAGGAGAGAAGGGAGGGAGGGAGGAAAGCTGGAATCCACAAATGCATGCAAACTCCTACTAACTATTGAGAAATGTAACACTGAAGGAATATAATCAGAGCCTGCAGAAATCTTTGGATGTGCAAAATACCTGGTGATCCTTGGTGAACTTGTGCACTGCCCTGACTTAATCCAAATTCAGACTGAGTTTACAGGGAGATTTACACAACATAGCATTTTTGGATTAATGCTTCAGTATTAATTTGCATTTATATCTTCCTTCTTTTGGTTTGGTTTAAACCTATCTTACATAAGGAAATTTTTCAGTTTTCACTGAAACATTATTACTGCCTTTTGATATTGTCATTTGGTCTGAAAACATTCCTAAATATTTGACATGTCTACTTTCAGATAAAACTTAGTGGTAAATAGCATTAAGACAATCCAATTAATACAGAATAATATATCACATATATGATGTCATGGATTTGAGGAACAGCAAAAAGCAAAAACATAAACTGTGTGTGATGTATTCATTTGATGACTATTCTGTTTCTAAAGGCTTAGTGAGCATAGATCTCTGTGGTAAGAGAGGATGCTTCCTACTGGAACCAAAGACAAAGGCCATCACTGCCTCAGCACTAAGGCTCACCGCACTTGCAGACGTAAAGGGCAAGAATCTGCCTCACAGTGGAGCAAGTTCCCTGAGCTGTCACGTCCAGGAATAGAAGCAAACTCCATGCTGGCATCTCACCAGAGGGTATTGCTGTTTCTCTGGACACCCTGAGATTCTTCTCTTGAACTTTCTCTGTCTGTTTCTACAAAAAGTGTCTTTATGCAGTGCCAAAGCAGTGCTATACTGACAGTATGGACAGTGGCATTTGATCTGTAGATCTGGATGGTCACGTTGTACCAGGGAAGGGCTGTTCCCTTGGGTCAGAGACCACTCATGGTAAATGTCAGCATAGAACACAGGTTTAGGTCGCAATTTCCAAACCATTCACAACATTGTATAGTTCACAGTTGTGCTGGGAAGACAACATTTACCTGGAAATTTCCATTATGGTCATTGAAGAGATCAGCAAATACATATTTTGGATCTGGTATAACAGGCATGACTGACTTTTGAAGTCTGCAAAGAAGAAAGAAAAACATGTGTTCTGTGACAGTGTATTCATTCATGTATGCCTCTACTTCAACAAAGTTGTGTAGCCACCGATATAATTAACATGACAGCCCTCTAGGCTTGATATCTTTTAAATGTCTGTTAAAGTTAAAAAGCAATATTGTAGAGCAGTCATTTGATCAGTTTGAGGCCAGGTATGATTTACGTAATATAGCAGAATGATGAGGCCATCAGACTAAATGTGATTTTTCTGCTGTGTTTTCAACCAATCTCATCCTTTTAAAATTTAGAATACATCCAGACTTCCAGCTAGTCAGCAAGTGGCATTCTGCCCCATACAATACATAGTTAGAGCTTAAAATTCCCTAGCCACATTCCTGCAAACTGGGGAGGTGGTGCAGCAAACAGTTGTACTGACTTAGTGAACATAAACACAAACATAAACCTAGACATATGGGAGAAAAAACTGAACCTATAACCTAGAAAGGTTATCTGAGTCCCATATATTTTCAACCTATTTTCTGCAGTACTCCATTTGTGGCTTTTTTTCCACAGGAAAAAAAAGAAAAATTCTGGGCCTTTGCAGAGGAATTTTTAGTTGTAGATTCTAAGCATGAACTGAGTCATTAAACTGCAAATCCAAACGTTAATATAGTCTTATTAAAGTTGAATGCACTCAGCCTAACGTCAGTCTGGTGCAAACAGACATTGAGTCCGATGAAGTTGCACAAAGAAATGGAAGTCAGTTCAGAAGCAATAGTAAAACCAACTGGCTTCTAAATATTCAGCTTCTAAGGAAGAACAGAAGTGAAGTGGAGGGGACAGAATTTTGTCCTGAAGAGTTGCATTATATCAGAATTACTCTCTCTGTTTTTGAAAAAGAGCAAGATGCATTAGCCCTCAAATGGTAATTAAGCTATTGACTTCTACATCTTGATGCTAACTTCATTTATCAGATAATAATCTTAAGTGCTAAAAGATTTGAGTCTGAATGATTGCTTTATTTTCATGAAATGAATATTTAGAAGTGACCACTAAAATTATATTTACCTCTGCCATTTACACAGAAGAATCAAGAGGAGAAATATCATTAGAAGTACTGCCAGCATACAACTTAAAAGAATTATTGTGTTTGACTGAGATTTTATGTCATCATCACATGAATCTAGGAATAATCACAAAAAAGAATGTGAAAACTTTCTTGTTTGCTCTAGCAGTAAATACTCTTAAGCATGTTAGAACATTGACTTTTCTTTAAAAAAAACCAACAATGCTTAGGAACAATTAAGACGAATTCAACTGAAACTGAAAAGCAAAGGAATCCACAAACCATGCAATAAAATAATATAGTGCTTTTATATATCTAAATTACCCTTGTACAGGACAAAGGAGGGGGCTTAAGGATACAGAGTATAAGTGTTTGGAATGAATCAAGTTAAATATTCCTTCTTGTGTTCACCACACCACACTGACAGTGATGCAGCAATTTGGGGCTAAAATCTGTCTCACATACACCTACTTGCAATCACCAAAGCTGCAACTGTAATTTTATATGTAGTTTAAATTTCTTATTTCACAAGATAAAATTCTTAATTCCCAAGATAAAGCAAAGAAACGACCTCTCCTCCCTCCCAACAAACAAAAAGCCCCCAAACCACTAGCACTTACACCTAGAAAGGAACTAGTGTCAGGACATAATCCAAAGCACTGGTATATAACTAATGCATTTGTGCACCTTTCGGCATTCTCAGTGTTTTTCCTGCAGCTTTGGTCTGCTGTCCAAATAGATACTATAAGAACTAAAATGAATTATTCATACAGGAACAACTGTCCTATATGTAGCACTCCACAGTCACTTTGTTCCCTGTGGCAGCCTGTTCCACCCGCTTTTTTTTGTTCAGCCTGCCAAAAAGCCACAAGAAAAGTTGTGATCTCCCCATAAGGTATTTGCATTCAGTGTTCACGAAACTTCTTGAGCATAGCTTTGTTCATGGCTTCCTCTGATATTAGATTTGGAGACAATAAATACTTATTCAGGTTCTGAAGTGAAATGCTTGCCTCATTGAAGGGGCTGTGCCAGTGTCACTTCTGAACCCCGGGCACCCAGCACAGCTGAACCATGAGTCTGTCTCTTCTCTGCTTTCCATCCTTGCAGCTGCCTGCAGGCCACTTATGGTCAAATGGTCCAGGTAGGGCTGGCATGTGCTCCCCTCTCAGAGGAAAACAAGGGGACATTGTCCTCTGCGTTTTTCTGAAGGACACTTGCCAGCGACACCTGAGGACATGATTGCAGGTTCACAATCTGCAAGATAGATGAGGCTTCCCTTGTCGTTACTGCTAGTGCAGGATACACACATCTGTGCTCCAGAATTTCAGTCCAGCTTTGTGTATACAGATTTTCTTCAGGTGAGTTAATAGCCCATTGGATTTTGGAGAACTCCGATCTGGGTACACTGGACATCTGAGTGTTTCATATTTCTGATAAAGCGTAGTGAATGGCATTCTGTGGACAGTTGATATGAATGTGTTGGGACGGTGTACAGTCTTTACTACATCAGATCTTTCTTTTGTTTTTGATAACTAGTAGAAATATTGTTTCCATCAGAGACCTAATCCAAGGCAATTGCATTCAGTTAAATATGCTTGTCTCATGTGAAATCAGTTCCGATACTGACTTTGCTTCCACTTCATCTCTTTTTCACCTATCCCTGCTGTTTTGATCGACCCAGCACATTCTGCCAAGAAGACTGTGATGTAGTTGCTTTACCTATGCATCATTTAGCTGTGCTTTCTGGTCCTGTAGCTCAACTTAATGAACATTTGAAACAAACTGCCATAAAAAAAGGTGTATTGAGGGTTTTCTTAGAGTTCAGGTTTGATATGCATATATCATCTATTGCCAGAGTGCCTGCTTTGCTATATGCACATGCCCATACATACATATATGGATATGTATATACATTTTATATATATGTGTATACAACATGCATCACATTACTTTCATTGGAGGACCCTAAATAYAACTGTAACACAAATAATACGGAAATCTTTTTAGCCTTACTGAGCATTGCATAAATTAGTAGTGTCAAGGGTTATAAGGAACAATGTGGATGGGAATTAAAAATGGGCGATCAGACTTCCATATGAACTTCCTTTAACGGTGGAAGATGCAGCATGACAGAGTGCAACATTAACTAGATGCACATTTCTAGCCTCTTTTGCAGTCCTTCCCCCCTTCCCCATTTGTATTTAGAGAGTATATGAATGTAGCACAGCTGTTACCTAATGATGTGCCATTCATCCAAAATGTTTCTGCTTCCCAGTCACTGCTGTAATTAACTACGTTGCAATAAGGTACTAGCCTCTTCAGTCTGACCCGGAAAGAATAGCATTTCATTGGATCAAAGCCTTGCTCTCCAACACTGCAACACTTAGAACTTCTGGACTGAGAAGGAAGGTATATTATCATTATTTCTGGTTCAAAAAGAGCTTCAGAATGCTATACTTCATCATGATCATGACAAGAATAAGAGATAGGCCAACCCCAAACCCCAGAGTCAAATTTTAACTTCTCTGAATTTTTGGGAACTCCATTTCTTGACTGGCTCTTCCCCATTCATACCCATTCCTCATTGTTTGATGCTGAGTTGAAGGACATAATGATCAATACATATAGTACTGTTACAGCTGCTATTTGTAATATACAAAAGAGACTTCAAACAAAAAAATATTCAGAAGATATATGTGAGGCTGGAAAGATTTAAGTCAATGAAATAATATTAAGATATACTTACTCGCTAACTTCAAGATAAATAAAATCCTGTGTCATCTCTTTTCTTTCATTCTATTTCCTGTTGTTTCTCCTTTTTTTCTTTTTTTTTCTACCTTGCTTTCTGCTGATATCTCCCAAGACTTTCCTATTCTGAATGTATGACCTTAGATTGTCCTCAGCTCTTTCTATAAGCAAAAAGTTATAACTCAAAAATAAAATCATTGCTGGAATTGCAGGGACCCAGAATTCCAGAAATCTGACTGTTTTCTGCTACCAGCTATTTTTAAAGTATGGGATGGGAGGACAATACGAAAACAACTCTATTTTACACTCTATGGTGATGATGCTTCCAGGTCCTTCCACACTGATTAAAAATGTCATGTCCAACTCACTTGCCACCCTTTGTCRAACTTGCTTTTGTACTGAAGCTCAAGTCTCAAGCACTTCACAGCTCTCTTTGGTTCATTACAGCTTACAGTAACGGTGTCATCTTTCCACAAGAAGGTCACATTTTCTGGTCGATTAGGCTTTACTAAGGAGAAAAGAAACAAAGTATGCAATAACCTCTTAAAAATTAATTACTTCAATACAGTTTAAATCACTGCTATTCCTTCCTTCCCTCAACCCTTCCCTGAGTAGTAAGCCAAGAAGGTGGCCAGTCTTCCTGAAGGATGCACTTTTGCAGCTGACCTTCTTGCTGAACAAYAAAATGAAGCTTGGCACTATGACACCGTTCCCCATTCAAAGTCCCATATTTAGAGGTAGATACCAAAGCACTTCAGGAACCTACTGGAAATACTTAAGTAAGGACTCTAGTCCCCTCAGACTCCTCAGTCAAGAGAAAGAAAGAGGCTTCTTCAGAAGTGGGAGCTTAAATTACAGGCCCTAAATCACTTTCTAGGGAAGCCTATCTCCCTTCTTAGACAATAGAGGGAGCCTAGAGAGACAAGACTCCTTATTTACACACCAGTGTTAAGTAGCTAAAGGTATCATTTTTGTGGTATGTGCTTCAGTGGCCTAAATATAGGCAAATGCCAATTTATATGCTTTAGGGTATCTATGACTCTGGAATGGGACTAGCAAATACTGTACCATATAACCTACAAGACACACATGTCCTGCTGCTGGAGGCCAGGCAGGATATATTAGGGCATCTGAAATGGCACTGGGAGCCTACCTGTGGACAACTGAATCTGCTCCTCACTGTTTTCAGATGGTCCAAAGAGAAGGCAATGGTTTGACCTATGTGACTGGATAGTCTTCAGTAGTGGAAAGTAAAGGTGTGAGAAGAGCATTATTTGCTTCTTCAATCCTTCTAGATTCTGTTTCATATTACAAAAACCCTATCTGCCTAGTTTTGAGACTTAAGTCTGATCTCTGTTATTTGTGTTTTGTTATCTAACCCTCTTGAAACTCATGTTAACATCAGTGGTAGTTTAATTACCTAAATTTATGGACCAGGCTCCAGCTTTCCTTGAACTACCAGATGTTGATATAATTATGAGATGTAAAGTACTCTCAAAGTTAGTTGCCATGAAAAATTTTTGATTAATCCTTTTTGCTAAAGAATAACCACTAATAATATATTTGGAAGATAATGACTTTTTTGGATAATTTCTGCCTGGTATGTCTTCTGCATGATTTTTATCAGAAAAATCGCTCCACTTTAAACACTGTAACTACATGCAATTCCAGATGATGCCAATAAGCTAACCTCACAATAATGTGAAATATGTATTTCTGGGGGAATTACTGCTGTCAGGCTATGACAGAGCCACTTAATTAATTTCTCCTAAAATCTTTTGATTTTTTCACCATAGCCTCTTGGATTAGAACTAGTTTGCTGCATGACATCTCATGGAGAACGACAAAAGAACGAAAGGTTGAAAATACAGGACACATAACAAGGCTGACACTAACACAGGGAACTGTCAACTTTTTTCATGTTCCTGATATGCAGACTGAGCAGGTCTGAACTCAACCACGCACATTCACATATTTGAGTATTTTAGTTTTAGTTTTGAAACTGTGTTTTAGGGCAAATCTTTCTATCCTATGTAATCCCACTTAGCTGCAGCTGCCTATGTAAAAGCTGATGACAGCAAGGGATGAAAATCAGCCTCGGTAATTCCAAAAATCTGTAGTTTGTTTTTGGCATAAACTAGTAACATGTTATACACTGATGCAACTGATTTCCTCTCAGACTAAGGACAGCTAGAGGAATCAGTGAAGACACTAGGACTATCAAAAGACATAGTCGTGTTATTACACACTTACTATAGAAATCAGATTTTAGTCTTTTAGAAAAAAGCTCTTTGCTTCCATTATTGTTCATGATTGAGATGGCAAGGGTGGATCCTTCTGTCTTAAACAGACATCCAGAGTTAAAACCTTGGTCCAATAAATAGGTAGGACATGGCTTCCAAAGTTTGTGCTGGCCTCCTTCAAATCTACAAATGAAAAAATATTGGTGAATGGAGATACTCTGTTATTTGTTATTGGTTAACACAAGTAAATTCCTTTTTGTCACTGTTTTTTTTTTGTTTTTTTTGTGTTTTTTTTTTTTTAAATGCTGCTACAAAGGGAAGTCTGCATAAGGAACTTCTTGAGGCTGGAAATTTCACAGTGCTGTGAGGGAATTCAGCACCCAAACCTCATTGACTTTCCAATCCTTGTTTTTGGTGCAGTCTGAAATTTTCAAGTTTCTTTCAGGTTTTTTTCACTAATAAGAGAATGCTGTGCTCAAACAGATGTGGTTTTCATGTTCCTGTTTCCAAGACTGTACTGCTAAAAGTTATTTCTCGTATACCAACCATAAAGAAAAGGAAAGATCAAACTGTATGACTGCCTTTAATCAAAATGTTAAATTTCTGTTTAAGTCAGTTAATAAGTAAAATATGCAGGAATATGTGGAAAAACACAATCAGCAGTGTAATTAACATTAGCATTTAACATAAAGACAAAACAGGAGACAAGGTTTTCCTATATTGTCTGCTATGACTCACTATTCAGCAGGTTTACTGATTTATACACTTTTGTGAAGTGTGTGAACATAAGTTTCATGCTGGATGATTTAAAAAAAAAAAAAGTATTTTCAGGTCACAGATGACTCAGATGGACTGAGCTATTTCAGTCTCCTGGAGTAAATCCTTCAAGGAAAGAAAAATAGGCATTATCAATACTCACGTATAAGAAAATGACACATTCTCGCCAGGAAATAGTTCTCTTGATGCCCATGTGATCTGCATCTGCTCATTATTGAAGTTGACTATAGTGGTGCTGATGGTATCTTTCTGACCTGTCCCAGTACATTGACAGAGGATATCATTTCAACAGTGGGTATCAAAAACATCACTTGGCATTTGTAGGCAGTCAATATTTCAAAGATAATTATGCCGTAGACTCAGATGACCATAAAATAAGAAGAGATAAGAATATCTAGAAAGTTAGGAAGCAGGACAAAATAACCCAGAGAGGTTAAAACTAGAACTGCAAAATAACAAAATGAAAACACTCATAGCAACACGAGAGACCACCCCATGGTCCTTGGGCCAAAAGGAGTAGACTGGCTTACTTGCATGCAATGCATAGGGCATAAGCCTTGAGGCCAGTTTTGCTCCACAATATCTTAGGTTTTCCTGCTAAGCAAAACTATTTGGGAACTACTGCCAAGTGGAACCTGTGCGTAAACTGACTAATGTTTACTTTATGAAACAAGGGACTTGTACTGTAAGTCAAGACCAAATGAGTAGTATAGAAGCACCCATAGTAACCTAGTGCAGATCAGAACAAATGAGTGAACTGTGTACTTTATCTATGTTGCTCTGGCCAGCCCCTCCTCACAGACTTTCTCAAAGCAAGGTCATTTAACGTCCTGTGACTGCACACAGATATCATACCCTTTCCTGGTTTTGTCCTCATTATAGTTTTTCCCTTTTGTTAGGGATTTAGGGGTTTTAATTCTATGTCTATCAGGATTCCACGATCAGACATTAACGGTAACTCTTACATTGAAAAATGGGGAAGATAAGCAGCCAGAAGCATTGGAAGTGTATGATATGTCAAGGGGAAACAGATGTTATTTACTCCGAGTTCTGTGAGATGTGTACCTATGTTTAGCTGAATGAACAAAGAGGAAGAAAATGTATCTTGAATATCAGCAGCAAACCACTTCAGGATGAAATTTACTGACTGCTATCTCTAGACATGAAGCACCAACCACTAGAAACTTCTGCAGGAGCACTCCTGCCTAGCAGGAGAATAGTCTTTTGGCTCCGATTCATTTACATTTTATGCCACTCTGGCATTTTGAAGGATCTTAAAAATTTAATAACAAAAATTTAATAACATTTCTTATGAGCTGTTTACCACAGACAGTGATCCTGAAAGTTCATGGGAATCAGGCCTAAATACCTTCAGGACTGTTATACTTTTGCTGACTAACCAACACTAAGAATGTGAAAAAGGTATGTGGAAACACCTTGGTTCAAATAACCATGTTGCCTAACTAATTTCAGGGCTTCATGTCTCTGCCAATGGGTCTAATGGCTTCTGTAATTAGGACTAGTCAAAACATCTTTGTATAGGGGTATTGTGTCATAATATGTTGTTTTATGAAAATCATTCCAGAGACAATTTTGACAGAAATCCAAGAAGGACCAAGTAATCTGCTGATTAGGTCACATGCCTAGACTGTGGCAGGTCTAGCTCCACGTCCCTACTACCTGATTTACAGAGCTCTGGTAAAAAAGATTATGGTCCTACTCAAGAGAAAGACTTGAACCTAACTCAACTGTGTCCTAACTAATGGCTACAGCTTATTCCTGTATTGATTTCTCAAACTGAAAATCTCATGTGCTTTTCTGAGGAATGGAGAAGTCGATACAATTATGTCCTGAAACAAAAACAGAATTTCCAGACCTTAAAAGCCATCATAAAATGGTGTTTATCCAGTCAGTTTGAGCTCTGTTAGACAAGCCTGCTCTTGTCTCCTAATTCCTCATGGCCATTACAAGTGCTCTGCAGCATGTCTAAGGGATCATCTTGTCTTTAACTGAAACCACTAAGCAATATGATGATAAGGGTGCCTGACAATGGTTTATTGGTCTGCAAACACACTATGAAGTTCTTAATTTTTATGGACAAAATTCTTAGTACGCCTGTGCTGTGCCATATATAGCATTATGGTTAGTGTCACTGAAATCTACAAGACTACTTAAAGTAAGATTTAGATATTTTATAAATAATAGTCAAAATAGTTAAACATATTTATAATATGATTTCTCAATCTTTAAATAAACTATCATAAAATTTTTAAAAGAATGAAAATATTAGTGTATGGAGAATGCTGTACTTGAGACTCTTTTTATAATTATAGAATCAATCCTTGCAACTCCCTTTAGAAATATCTATGTACTTTCCAGTTTCTGATAATTAGTCTGCTTGCAGATATTTTCATTTTAAGAAAGAACTGTTAGCATCCTTGCATTAGAAAAGAAGATAAAAACACAAAGAGTGCTCTCATGCTTAATCATATATTTTCAAGGCTATGTGAATTTCAAAATTAATTTACTATTCTGTTGCTGTGTGCATGATAGTTAAGCACAATGACAAGTGGTGAAATGGTGTTCATAGGGCATCTTCTTGGATCAGTTTTGAAATCAAATATGAAGCAAGTTCTGCAGTTTAATTTCAGAAGGTGGTTTGACTTCTCCTCACAGGGCTATGCACACAAGTTCTTCTGTGCTTCACAAAAGATTTTGAACAGGCACCCACTCTAGCCAATAGGACATAACAAAGAGTGGGTATTTAAAAGTCCTCTCTACAACATAGTCAACTAGTCCAGGCTGTACGTAGGACCCTTACCAGAAAAAGGGTGCCAGTTCAAAACCCTCACTTGGACTTGGGCGCCTAGACTGCCCCTTTGAAAAACAGAGCAGTGATTTTTCCATTACTGGGAGGGTGGACCCAGTGCCCTGCTTTTATCCCACTATTCACTAAACCTGAGGTTGCAGCGGCAATCCCCAGACATGAAAGAGCTGCTTTCAATGAACTCTACTGTTAATCAAATGATCCTGGTGGGGTTTCGGTATGAGATTGGTGTCAGATTGCTCAGCACAGGAGAGCTGGTAGTATCTGAAGTTAATGGAGTGGTCAGTCTCTTCAGACTTCAAGTGGGTTAGTCAAGGCATGGTTGGTTCTAGAGACGAATAATAAGGAAACCAAAGGGACTGCATTGGATTCCCACACAGAAAGGAGTGGACGCTCAGTAAAACCTGAGGGTCAGATCTGAGTGGCCTATTGGAGGGCAACAAAAGCTACCAATTCATTCTGACCCATGGATAACACTAATTTTTCTCTGCTTTTTGAGTTATAGTAAGATAGCTATTTATTAAAGGCTGCACTTCAGAGATGCACGCTAACTCTTGGTTTGGGCAGTATGTGGTTTTTGGATGACATAGAAGCATGTTGATTTTGCTCCAGTCCTGCAGTGATTTACACGTGGACTTAACTTTATGCCCGCCAAGTAGTCTGCTTGACTTCAGCAGGATTACTCAAAGCACACAAACTTAACCACACACATAAATCTTTCTAGGATCAGATCCTTTCTCTGCAAAAAAAAATACAGGCTGACTACATATTATGAATTGGAACTCTGGAATTTTAACATTTAAAATCAGCCTCTAGCAAGTGCAGTTATTTAGGTGCACACGTTATTAAATACTCTAAAAATAAATAGAACCATTTAATAGAAATGGAAAGGGACTTGTAAGAAATTCTCTGTTGACATTACACACTTTCATTTGCTCTAGTTTTTAAGAACTTCATAAGAAAGCAGTGTTAACCTAATCAATAAACTACTTTGAAATGCATTTGTCTATGCAGAACAGAATTTAAAATGCTTAAAAAATAACATTTATTATTAAAGTTTGTCCTTCTAGAGCTCCAGTCAGCACAGTTTTCTATTATACTTTCTCATTTCATGTATTTTGTAGCCTTTTTGAATGTAGTATGAGCTGTTTTGTGTAAGTGTTCTCTCAGTAAACATTTCTGTGTGTCTTTTCAAATCAGAGCATAAATATGTTGCATTATTCACATTTCTTTGCTTTTTCAGCATGTAAGGATGCAAATCCTGTATTAATTTTTTTAGGTTTTGTAGTTGGGCTCAAATTACCGTCAAATAGTCTTAAGATATATAGGTTACCTGAAGTGTGATATTTCCTTCTGATGATCTTTTCCTTTTCCTCTRCCTGGAAGGGTATTATTTTTCTTTTTGTGAAGCACCTATACTTTTGGAGGCAGAATCATTCCCATCTTTTGTTAATGGAAAGTAATAAAGACAATAGGAATAAAATGGAAAAGAATAAAGAGGAATAAAGAGAAAGAGAAAAGCAGGGCATATTTCTCCCCTTTCTTTATAATGGACCTTTTATGAATCCATCCGTAACACCTTGGATCTTTCTCTGCTAATGTGGTAGTTCATCCACAGCAATTCTGATTATTTAAAGCATGTTTCTATTCATGACCCTRCAGTTACACAACAGCCCAAAGTAACACATTTACTTTCAATGGTTTTAATGATTTTAAGTATTATGATAATGGATAGATGGAAAGGCCAAAAATACAATGAAGAGCTAGTACCCAGGCCAAAGAGGGGTGAGAGGTCCTTTCTGTCAGAGGCTGGCTTACTGATCTGGCTAGGTATGCAGCTGGAAGTACGTTGCAGTGCTATAGGACATATAGCAGGGCCCTGGAACATGAGCTATGGAGAGAAATCTAAATCCTAGGTAAAACCTGAGGGAACTGGTAAGGCTCCACACAACACCTCAACCTCACAGACCCTGCTGAGCACTTAACTCTTCTCGGGACAGGGAAGCGTGGAAAACACCACTATTGCACACACAGAAAGTATTTTCACAAGGGAAAAAGGGAAATTTCCTTGCACAGTAAATTTTGCAAACACGACCATGAGCAAGAATATGGGCAAGTACATTCCGCCTCCAAGTCACCTTTCAAAGATTATTACCAAAAAAATATTACTATTGAAAGGGAACATTGAAAAAAACCTGGATGTAATGGAACAGATCAAAAAAGAGAGAAAAAAGAGTGAAAAAAATCTCAATCTGCAAAGATAACAGAATGGAACATAAATATACTGGAACTGTTGTAACCTCATTGAAACATTACAAAGAAGAAAAACCACTTTTGATTTCCTTACAGTGATGAAACCTGATAAGTAACCACATGTTGAACTTCCACGTATTGCAGCACACTGTATAGAAATAACTGGAGAGTAAGACCCAGATCTGAGCCTACAGTCTTAGTTACTCTTAATACTACTCATCGATGAGAACAGTTTCATTTCAGTAACAGGAACACATGTAGGCGAAAGTACAGCTCTGTGTGCATAAGACTGCTGAATTGAATGTCCAGGACTGAGACTAAATAGAAAATCCCTTTTAAAGAAAAGGAACAGGACAGCAAGAGAGAGATTTTTATAGACATATTTTGGAACAAGGCATACTCCTTATAACATACCCCTTATATCCCATCAAATCAAGGTTTTTTTGGTAGAAAATGACTTAGCTAACCATGGCTAGACATCACCACACTTTGCATTAAATAACCACCGTAACTGTAATTTTCAGCTGTCATCCCACAAAGTACTTGCCATCAGTACAGCATGGCTATAGCATGCTGCCATCTCAGGTCAGTGGGGAGGGAGCTGCATCCGCTCACAGGGGTGCAGGTGACTCACAGCAGCAATTAACACTGAAGAACCAGGCAGGGCTGCATAGCTGAAAATGGTACTTACTGTATGTACAGCAGAAAAGAGAGCTGATTTATAGGCTGATGAGTACTTTAAAGTATTTCTTTCTCCTTACAAAATTAATGAATGACAGGCACCTTATGATAAATTAACAAGACTGAAGATTAGATTATCAGCCCATGTTTGGGGCTTTATATTAGATTTCTGCATGAATCCATTTGTTTTTAGCATGCTGTAAGTAATGGCACTGCAAACTAACACATAGAATAGAGACGTTCTTATATTTAGGTAGCCAAGTATCCGGGTATAAATGTCTTTTTTAATTTTGCTTTATAGTAATACTCTTACCTTAATACTTTATCAGACACAAGAAATTACTGGATATTTCCCATCTTGCTCATTCTTCCAGAACACTAAAGCTTAAGTCTYACCTGGAATCTGTTTTATCCATCTTTGTTCAATGAGAAGATTGTAGTCTTTTTCGGACGCAGTTCACTCTATCAAAATCTGTGTCTTGGACAGTAACCGCTCCTTCTTAAAAATTTGAATATTTCTTTCTTTTACATTAAACACAAAATTACTGGCTTCTTCCTTCATTTTTAATTGGAGAACATTCAAATAAATCTGTTATCATCATCTTTTTTTTTTTTTTTTTTTTTTTTTTTTTTTTTTGAAGAGGACACATTCATCTCTGCTGGATATCAATTTCTGTTTGGTTGATTCTTTTCACCAAAAAAGTACTGAATATTGTAACACATGAGGTAAGGTGCCCACAGAAATATTACTAGTTAATATATGCATTTCTTAAATAAATACCTGTGGATTGAACTTACCGGCAGATTGTGACTGAGAGGCCACCAGGCTGCCCAATGTGAAGATCACTGAACACACTTCAAAGGTTAGTCTCATGGTTGGAATCACACAACAGACTGTGAAGAGATGAGTAATCGTAATCTCCGGACTTTACCATTTGATCACTTTATACCAGAGACTGGAGGGAACTAGAGGAAATGACTACAGGAAATAAAAAAAAATTGACATAGCTCTAGCTATAAAAAATCAGAAGTGCAGGACTTCTACATGCACACCTCCTTCATATTATACAAAAAATTAAAGAAAATTATTTCCCAGAATGCCAGTATCTATCTTGCCAATACTTTGCCTTGCTTTGTCTTTTTGCAGTTGTATCAGAGGTCATCACAGTGCTGATCCAAATTAAGGAAAGGAGTGGCTGGGTAGCTGTGATCACATCATATCATGCATGACCATACTGACCTAGACGTACCTAATGACCT
Source organism: Apteryx rowi (assembly GCF_003343035.1). Taxonomy (NCBI): domain Eukaryota; kingdom Metazoa; phylum Chordata; class Aves; order Apterygiformes; family Apterygidae; genus Apteryx; species Apteryx rowi. Next base: position 84,435 of record NW_020449508.1, on the reverse strand, counting down.
GAGGGCAGCAGAGGTATAAACTGCCTGCCTCCCCTGTTATGAGTTTGCAGCTATACATGTTACCATATGTTTATATTGTCACTCCACACTCCTGGTGCACCTCAGATGGCTTGAGCCACCTCTGTCCCCAAATCAGAGGAAGGAATAGGGGGTCTTATGGTCAGAGGGAGCTGAGCTGCTATAATAGGCAGGCTATTATGGAAGAGGTAGCACGAGGATATGTTTTCTCCTGTAATACCTGAACATATATAACCTACTGCTATTGCTTCCAAATATATCCATATACCTAGCATTATAGATTTCTATATTATACCTATACCTTATATATTCATATACTGTACATTATACATAGAAAGAGGGATATAAGGAATAATGTGTTGCCCAAGATTAAACACATTTTAGAGATGGCAGAGCTTAAAGTCTTAATAATCATGATTACCATGTCTAAAGAGACCTATTTTCTGCTGGTCTGCACTAGGCTGGGCTTAGGCTATATCTACATTAGTAAGTAGAGCAGCACAGGAGGAGCTGATCTGTGAGGTGAAACAGTTGGTGCTGAGGACCCAAGAGCCACGTGGCGTGCATGGAGCGGAGTGTTTCCTTGACTAGCTCTGGTCCAGCCCCATGGGCTGAGTGCCCATTAGCGGTCAAATTCTGTTACAGGCCCTCCTGGAGCACATCTTCTAGTTTAGGCTCACCAAGAGGAACCCAGTTCCCCTGCTCCACTATGTGAATAAAAAGATGGGAACAATCAAGAGATTAACTTCATAAGCATTGTTGTAAACTGAACTGAGAAGCCAGAGTGGCCCAGCCTGCTGCCCTTTTCTAGAAAGAGCCCCAGGAGACCACTCTCAGTGCCAACACACTCTCTTCTCCAGACTTGCTGACTGCTCCCTTGATGTCCTGGTAGAGGTTTAGAGTTCACATGTCTAGGGACATGTGAAACAGGCAAGCACACAGACTTCCTTCATATCCAATCTCCCCTTACCTTAAACATCACAGAAAATAAGCTACTCTAGAAATCAACATACAAAAATATAAATGGTAAACCTTAATTCCTATCTATGTTTCCCAATTGGTCTTGAGCTTCTTCTGTGTTTGCACAGAAAACTTGTCTTTTAAAAAGTACAGGAACCTTCTCATGCAGAAATAAATTATCTGCTTTTGCAGATAAATTACTTATGCATGGTGCTTCTAAAGTGTCCTGTGCACATATACTGTACTACGTGCTGGACACTTGGTCCCTTAGACTCCTTATCACTTCAAGTTTATTTTCCATTAAAATTAAGCAGGAACAGAGTGGAAGTTTATCTGTTGCATGTCACACCAGATAGGGATCTTGGTTGTGTTCAGGAATACACCCAGAAGTGCTGCCATGATTCCTGTTCAGGCTGTTTTCATTACTTCCAGAGCCTTTGCTAAGATGGTCACTGTCCTTTGTAAACCAACAGTACTGTTTGTCAAATGATACCTTTATCAGTCTCCAGCCAGCTAGTACGAGCTTTGATCTGTCTATTCACTTTGCTTGGACTGGCTGCCTTCAGTGCTATATATCCATTATACGTCCCAGGAAAACATATTTAAATCTCAGTGAGTTTTGGAAACCCCATGTGACTGTCTGACTGTGGTAGAGTCAGTATGTGTATACACTAGTCTGTTGCCTTTCTATTCCTTGTTTTGAGCAACTTTCTATAGGGAGACATWAATTCCTGGAAATAAAAAACAAGCATCACAGAACTGAAATACTAAACTAGGCTGCAGGTTGTAGTTAATGATAAACTGAAATCTCTCACTGTTTCTGCAGTCAGCAATGCAGAACCAGTGTGACAAGCAGATGAAGGCAGAGGGACAGAAATCTCTGGTTCCCTGGGGACAGGGTGACTCTGATGTCCCCATTTGAGCTAAAAACATATTTTCCTTCCAGAACATGTGCCTCTTGCCTCCAGTGGAGGGTGATGGAGCCTGATTTGCCCCATCCTGCTTTTTATATAGCTAAAACACACTGGACTGCAGACCTCCTAAGACAGTTCATGCTTTGGAGGAAGGGGTGGGGAGAGAGAAAAATGCAAAGAAAAGGTATCTAAGGTCTCTTTTGGCTTATAATTATTTCTGGATGATTTTGACATGCTATGTCTGAAATCAAGCTCTAATTATCAAGAGACAACAGCCCATTTTCACTGACCTTTTCCTCCTTCAAGGGATTTTGGTATCTCAAGAAGTTGTCCCTCCCACTAACGTGTAATTCCCTTTAAGATGCTGAGGACCTCTTAAAGTCAAACCAAATTAGTCCTACTTTTGAAACAAAACCTAGTGCTGAGGTCCTAAAGAGAAAAAAAAAAAACAATAAAACAACCAACCAGATAAACAAGCTGCCTCCACAAAGCTGAAGTAGCTGTTGAGATATTTTTCCAGCTGCTAAGAGAGGCTTGTGACTTAACAGACATAAGGCCTGAGCACTTCCCTGCTCACCCCCACACAGTGAGTCATTTGCATGGCCACCTGCCTCAAGCTCCTGCTGCCCTCCTCATACCTTGCTGGACACTTGTCCGGCTTGTCCTTTCTCAAAGTCAGCTCTGATGATCTGTTTTTATTTTTTCAAATACAGATGGTCCCCGTCCACAAACTGAAAAGTTGCTTGTGAGCCAAAAGATCTGTTTTCCCCTCACAGTGCAGGCAGGCACATTCCCCCAGGGCATTTTCTACTTGTCTATAGGTGCGTAATTGATTAACTTGCCCACACTCTCTTGGTTATTGCTCCCATGGGTACAAGGCCAGAGCTCTGTCACATTGTGCCCCCTCTTTAGGGCTCACACGTGGTGTGGCATTGGCATGTTTGGCTTGAGAAAACAAGATCCACCCTAACATTGCAACTTCAATCGGGAGCAGGGAAAGCAAAGAACAAGAGCGAGTTGGTAATTGGCAGCCAGGGACTGTGAGTGAGTTTGATTGTCAACAGTGACAACTGTTAACACGGCACCCAAAGAATGAGGACAGTGACTTTTCCTGCCTGGCTGACCTAAAATTTCTGCAAGTCAATCAGAAGAAGTCCTTTTGACTTCTTTCTGCACTTTGGCTGAAACCACACAAGCAACTGTTGGCCCTCTGCCAGCTCCTCCACCCATGTTAGCAGCTCTCAGAGTTACCTTAGTTACTTTCATCAGCTTCCTTCCTCCCCTTTTTAGTCTCCTTCCTATTATGTCATCAGCAGTGTGAAATGGTTCTTTGATCATCACATAGTTCAGCAAAGCAAATCACCACAGCATATTTCTTCCTTCTCCTAGAACCTAAACAAACAATAGTCTGTGAGTAAATTTCTTTTAACATTATTTACTTACTCATGGCCAGGTTAATAGACTCCAAAAAATGGCCAGTGAAAAGGCATAAGTAATCTCTTTTTTGCAGTGATGATTTTTGCAGTGATGATGCAGTTTTTAGCATTAACAGGAAGTGATTTCAGTGTGCTTACAGTGGGTGGGATAAAGGGAAAGATGACCCATCAATAGAAAAGAGTGGGCTCATTACCCCATGGCAAATCAGCTCAGCCAACTGGAGTCAATGCAGCCTGTTGTCCTGGCAGAAGAACCTGATTCCCATTTTTAATAGGCTGCAAAAGGCATGTGTACTGTACTTTTTGGGGCCCATCCGTAAAATGGATGGCCCATCCATAGAACAAGCATGCTTGGCCACTGCAAAGAACAGATCAGCAGAAATATTTTAGTGGGAGGATTAATCATCAAGGCTCCCTGGCACTCTTAAAACTCAAGGTCCTGTGAAATCGCTTTAAAAAGTGCCCCCTGGTTGGCCTTTCTTCTCCTCACCACGGCTTGGCCTGTCCCAGGCTTCTTTACAAGTGAAAAGAAATCAATAGAGAAAAAAACAGGAAACTTCAGCACACCACTTTGCATTTACACACCAGAAATATTGGAGCAGTTCTGGTCCCTCCCTACCTGCTGTTTCCAAAGGCTGTGGTAGAGCTAGAAAAGGGAGAGAGAAGAGCTGCAAGGCTGACCAGCAGCAGAGAGCAGTGCTGTAAGAGGAAAGACTGAATGAAGAGACTAGGGCTTTGCAATGTGGAAAAGAGAAAACTAAGTGGAGAGTGGATAAAGGTGTAGAAGTTCACAAATAATGAGGTAGTGACTAAGGAATGATTGTTTGCCATTTCTCACAACATGGGCCTTCCTGATAAATGACGTTGYGAGGCAGAAAGATTAGAACAAACATCAAGAAATACTTTTTCTGAGAACATAGCTTCAAACTGTGGATCTTGCTCCACAGTGAGCAAGTTGAAGTTTGGCAGCTAAAACTATATTGTTGATACAACTGGGAATGACAATATGGACAACACTAGTAAGCGTGGGATAAGAGTAGGTAGATAGGGGGTGGAAGTCAAAGGAGAAAGAAATATCACTTGCCAGTTCATAATGAATAGGTCTTGGTATAATCAGAGGAGGAATGCCTAGCAATCTGAAATTATAATCACTGTGAGTAGGAAAGAGGAACAAACTGCACGAAGTGGGACTGAGTCATAGGTTTTAATATCAGACTGTGATCAAGAGATCTGACTTCTTATGTACAAAAATGCCAGGCAATTTTATCCCATAAATCCTTCACTAGAAAAGTAGGCATATTCAGTGACTGAAAATAAACATACCATCACATATTCCTTTCTCTGGACGGAACTGAAACAGTCAGATCCAAGCCCTGTGTGGGCTTGAACCTAATCATCTTAAGTCAGCAGGTAGATCTCTCTGCTGCGGTAATTTGCCCAGAAGTAGGAAAGTAGTGTTTGTTCTAGATTAAAAAATGTTTAACTATTGTGTGTGTGCAAGAACATTGCCTTTCCAGCTTTAAAATGCAAGCAAGCTTAATTACAGATCCTATCCATAATTGCACTACAAAGCTTTATCACTAAAGAGCACTGAAAGTTTTCCTGCTGCTTTGCACTCACTTGCATGATATCATTACAATCTGCCCAACAATATGTTGCCTTCTGAATTTATTGGAAACTTTGAGCTTTCATTCATTCTGAGGTATTGCCTGTTGGCTAGTAGTAGCCACAGTAAGCAAGTAGTCGAAACTATGAACTCACCAGAAAGACTGCAGAGAGACTGTTCATGTGTAAAAGCCTGATCTGCAGTCTTTCATACCAATGCCATTCTCATTCAGTACCTTTCTGTACCTGCCTTGTACTCAATTGCTGGGGTGAAAATGACCATAACAAATGAAGGGCAACATTAATCCAGACTCCATACATACTATATCAGTAGGTAAAACTATCACACAAAATTTTTTCAGAAGATCACTGTTAGAGTTGCAAAGTGAAGTATCCCAAAGTTAGCATGCCAGAATTAAAAGTGATGTATAACCTAGATCCTTTATTCAGCCTTTTTTGGGGTGCGTGCCTCTAGATGCAGTTTCTATCAACTTGACCACAGACAGATGAACCCAGCAGGCAGGAAGAAGATGCTTTGTGAAAGGACCAGGGCTGGGTCACAAAAGACTTTTATCTGTAGGACCCTGCTTAATATTCTAAAGAATAAGGTATATACTGAATGAATGTGGGTGCTACAGAAATGAAGAGGAAGATGTTCTGGTAAGGATAGTCACATGCTGTGCAGGACAGCTGTCTATGAACTGGAAATTCTTCATTTTGATAAGATCTATTACTAATACAAATGATTCACATATAAAATTTTGAATTAAACTCCCAACTTAAAAAAAATAAGCATGCTTGGCCATTGCAAAGAACAGATCAGCAGAAACATTTTAATGGGAGGAAATAAAAAACRTGGTCTTAAAAAAAAAATACCTGAAATATTCAGTTGAAGGTGAATATGTCTTAAAAAAATCAGACACAAGCAAGCACCAGACATATCAAAAAAATTAAGAAAAAACAGTTCAAGATGTAAAGTACTGAAACATTATAAGCAAAAGAAAAAATCTTTTAAGTGGGCATGTTCAGCAATCTGCCTATTAGCTGGAGTCACCTGTTTCATTTATAAAAATTCTTTTCAAGAATCTACTAGGTTGCTTGTTTAATTTTTTTTTCACTTTGTTAAATGTCATGCTTGCCATGTGTATCCATAAAAATGTATGTAATAAATACTACATTTTTGTTTTTAATATTATGTTTTTATTTTCTGGGGAAGAAAACAACAGAGTTATAAAGTCAGGAGTGCAAATGGACCTAATTCTCTTTTTGGGACATCCTGGGTTTTTCAAGTATTTTGCATCAAATTCATATCTGACTGTCAGTTACACTTTTCTTTCTCTGAGTCTGCTTATGTTAACACCATGTTGAGGGCACTTTAACTTCAAATTAATATATTGCCCCAGTCCCATCTCTAAAATAATAAAAAAAAAAGACAATGTAAATTTTACTGTAAGATCTATAGAAATCTATAGGATACTGAGGAGAAATTGTATAAGTAAGGTTATTTATGATGATTTCTTGATTACAAAATTCTTGAGATTAGATAATAATACCTTCTGTGACTTCCAGTTCGAAGAAAGCTGCTTTTTTCATCTCCCATCATTGAATATTTTGATATCTTTTTGAAATTTCCAGTCCTCTGGCATATTCCCTTCCAGAGCATCAACACAGACAGCTTCTTTTGCTCTTTCCTGGTAAAAGATAGACCTTCAGCTACCATGTAACAATTATGTGTGGCAGGCAGCAAAGACTAGACTTTATTCATATTTCCTAGAAGCAGGGTAAAGCAGCTAAGTGGAATGCAACCTAAACTAGATATCAACACATATATATGGGACTAAGTTCTGACTTATTAAAGAATGTGGATATGCAATTGTGGGTAGGAAATTATGGAGGATGAAATGGGAAAGGAGAGAAAACCTAAATAATCATGTGTAGCTTGGAAGAAATCAAGTTTTATTAAATTCACTAATCCCTTCCTTCTGTGTACCTTCCCCCCTTACAAAAAACACCAGTGGAGAAAACATCAGTCCAATAGTCCAAAACTAGCCACCAGTGTTTCCCCTGCTAAAAAGAAAGAGCAAGTAATGGAGCCAATGCAAAACCAGTAATCTTTCCTTATTCTACTGAATAACTATTTCATCCTATGTATCTCATTTCTCCTGAGTCCTCATCTGCTATGTATAGTGAGAAGACCAGCCCAGGAAAACGTCAGAAGATTATTTCATCTTTCATATATTTCATATATTTCAACTTTGGGATTATCCAACAAAACTTGCAAGGTAAAGTGGTGAAATGCCTGTTAGAAATAGCAGAATGAAATGAGAAGTCATTGGAGTTAAACAACTGTTTCAAGATGAGTGAAGCTTTACTGCCTCATAGCATGTTCCATAAAAGTTACTCACTGACTGAAGCTACAGTACTGAAATTTAGGCCTATCTTTTAAATCACGAGAGAAATAGTATTGTATCTGGAAATAAACTTTTCTGTTCCACATATGAGGAAACTATGCATTGACCTATTTATTGCAGAGATTCATAACTAACACTGTCACAGTTTCAGCTTCTGGAACCTGCAAGGACATTCAGTTCTCATTTAGCCAGCTCATATGAAAACTAACTTTAATGAAAGTTAAGAAATGTTAGTAAGGATAAGGGAAGGAAAGAATAAGATTTGGTCATGATTTGCTTCTGCATTTGTACAGCATAGATACTCATCTCCTACTGTATTGTGTGAGGGATGAATGTGCTAGGAAAGTGGGCAAGTTGGTTGACAGGCTAGAGAATTTTGCCTGCAATATGCAGATTGTTTCTAGGAAGAAAGATGTGCATAGGGCATGAGAACAAGAATGCTTTGATTTCATATTGGTGCTCTGATAAGCCATTGCTCACCTACAGGCTCATGTGCATACTGGTGAGTCCATAATGTTGGGAAACTATGAAATGTACCCTGGAATTTCCAGTAAACTTCCCTTCCCCCTCCTCTCTCCACTGCTAGAGATACTGATGAAGAGCAGATAAGTAGGCAGTTTAAGAGCTTTTCCGGAGAAGCATCTGCACATGCAGTTATATAGGAGATACTGAAACAAAGATAAGGACTTTAAGAATGATTTTTTCCATGCTACTTTTAACTTGTTATGAATGCAGTTGTTTTCATGTGCTATGCTAAAACAAAGTTGTTGGATTTTTCTGCACTTAAATGCCAAAATTAACATTCTGACTCAAATTATGCTAGTGAAATAGATCTGTTTTGTCTTAACTATCTTCTTGGCTTTTTATTAGAAAAGGCCAAGGAACAAATGTTGTTTACTGCAACTTCTGTGGCTGCTATATTGTGAGCTAGAACAAGAGCAAAACTAGAGCTTTTAACCTTCCAGCTAGCAGTTCACTTGAATAAAATGGGCTCCAGTTACAAAATGCATTGACTTTCCTTGAAAAAAAGATATGGGTTTCATCCATAGCTTATTTGAAAGTTGGTGGTGTTTCAGCAGCTTGCCAGTGGAGGGTTTTTGAAACAGTCTAACTGCTGTCCATACTTACTGTCTTGTGTGCAACTGTTAACAGCAACCTTTGTGATATCTGGAACCAAAATTATTTAAAAAATCAGCTGATCAGTGTGAAATAATGCTGGCCAGTAGTCAGCAAACTCAGGCTGTACTAAGATGACTGACGAGTCTTATCTTTAGAAACCATCTTAATGCTTGTCTCAGGTATTTATTTTGAAAGATGCAGGTATGACACTCATTTCATTTGTAAGAGAGTTTACTGCATCTGCTTTTATGTGTTCTTAGATAAGATTAACTCTTCACAAGACTAAGCTGTCCAAAAGTTACAATATAGCTAATAATAACAATTTTGTTCTTCTGAAACTACTGAACAAAGACTTCCAGGAACTTAGGATTTTATTTTCAGAAGTGGAACTGATCTCTGTTGGTACTTTCTGGTTGAGAATTTTTATCTGTTTTCTCAAATTGCTAAATTACTTTTTCCACATGGAATTTGACTGAGAATCGGCATTTTTCACCTCTAAACGGCCTAAATTGAATCACAGAAAGATCTGCAACTCTAGTTCCTGGAAGCAAGGTCTGTGGACTTGCGATGAACTGGAGGGTTCATTCTAATTTTCAAAACTGATTAAATCTCTCATGAACTAACTCAACTTACTATTCCTGAAAACTCCCATATTCCACCATTACTGTTGACAATGTCCTAAAAATATTCCAGATTTTTCAATTATTGCTTAAATGTATTTTAGTGCTCTGAAGTTTAAATCTTGCATGAAGACTGATAACATCAAAGATATTTTGAACAGTTTTACTTTGACCTTGAAGTCAGGTACTGAGTTTATTTAAGCAAAGATCAAAATCAGCAAAGAATTTAGGTCAGTTATGGGCAATACAGGAACAGGGATAAGAGAGCAGGGGACTATGAAGGGGAAACATCAGAAAACAGAATCTCCTTATGTTGATGTTGCTACGAAGAAAAAAAAAATATCTTGATCATAGTGATGGATTTCTACCTCTCACTGAGCCTGGGAAACTAGATCCTTTCACTGAAATTGCATTGCACAAATGGCTTTTGGATTTCTAAAGAGATAGCAGCAGTCCTTAATTTTCCAGGACTGTGAATATTATTTTGGGGTTTGCTAGAGGATAAGCTTGGGGAAGGGGAATTGAATCTGACTGAAACCTTGGAGGACACTGAGAAGAGCTATAGATTAGCCCTAAAAGTGAATGTGCTTTTTCAGAAAAGGGTTTGCTCTGAAGAATGCTACTGACAATGAGCAGCAAGCAGGGAGAAAGGATCCCTGATCGCATAGGTCAAGAAGACAACTACAGCATGTCACCTGAAAAGAGAGAGAGTCAAGATCTTTTAGTTTTGCGCTTACTGTAGGGAGATCTTTTTTTTTTTTTCTTCTCTCAAGTCCTCTAGAAACATCAGTAATTTGTCACCTGTTTTGAATGCCCCCTTAAATAGATGTATTTCTGCTTTGACTTAACTGGCATTAACCTGAAGTTTTCTTCCTCCTAGGTACTATCTTTTTACATTATTTATATTTTTAAAATATCCCTGTATTACTATCAATATTATTCTTTCCTCCTTTTATATCTATAGAGTAGACATCTTCTGTTTTCTCCCTATCTAGTTGCAGACCTAGACTACAGTGCTCCATTACTCACTTTGGAACTTAGCACAGGGGAAAACCAAGCATTAAAGAGCATTTAGCAGGATGAAATGCTGGTAATTACAGCCTTGGTGGTGTCTTTGGGCTGGGACAACTGAGACTGCTTCAGCTGTTTCAGTACAAGCATCTAACTGTATCTGACTTTTCTAGGCACATTTGGCACTAAAGGTGATACAGCAAAGATGGGCTCCCATGGCAGTAAATGTATGTTCCACTGTTAATTGGCTTTTCTGTTTGAGGAGATAGGAGAGCTCATGCTGAGGTTTTAGCCAGCTTTTTCAGAACCTGCAACTCAAACCTGCTATCTTAATAAATTGGAAGACACCACAGTTTCGCATTTTTGTCCCTCCTGAACTCCTGTGTCAGGTAGTAGGAAGTTCCCTTTTTGTGGACAGTCACCTATTTGATTTTGAACACCTTCAGCACAGAGCAGGGCAAGAGTTAGCTGCTGACAAAGCAAAGCACACTGTAAAAATGAATCACTGTGGTAAATAAAACATGCCAAAGTTGCTACCCAATAGTGGGCAGCTTCTGTATCATACTTTGCAACTCTGTCGCAGGCAAAATAATGACAAAGCAGAAAGAAGATGCATTATATATCACTCTCACAGGAGAGGGGTGCTGAGAATGACTCTAACTGGGAAGAGATTTAATGTTCTTTCAGTGTGTTTATGATTGTGAGTATATATATGTGTATGTATGTATATGTTCAATATAAATAAATGCATAATACATGCGTATACCTATTATATAAAATATTTTTATACATACATATATGCATGCATACACTCACATATATTTTTATTCTTTTACTGTGGGATAAACCAGACGCTTCGTATTTCTAGATCCAATGTTTATAAATACAAGCAGCCTGTTTTAAAAAGTAACTTCAATATACCCCTCAAAATATTGCATAAGCAATATTCTGAGTGTCCCATAAGCCTCTACTGTGACAGCAGTGTATTAACTTAATTAGATGCTAATTTCTCTTACAAAGTCTATGTACAACTTCATCCTCACGCACAGTTAAGCCCTGTCCCACAGTCAAATAAGTACATTCAAATGGCTGTGTCCTCTTACAAAAGCCTCTGGAGAACTTTAAGCTTCAGTCCAGTGCTGGAGCTCTCACCCTCCAGAGCAGCTATTCCGCAATTGCAACTAGACATGGGTCTCCACAGAGAACTGGATCTGTGCCAGCACTAGCTGGATGGTGACCCCCCCCCCAGGAGCCACTCTGCCATCAAGGCTATAGTTACTCATATTTCATCTTGTTAAATACAGTCTAAGGCTCTGCTTTTCCCCTGCACTCTGTTCAACAGTGAAAAATAAGCACCATTTTAGCAGATATGGGCAGACAGAGTGGCTCTATCCCTCCCTTGGAACTAGATGCTCACAGTCCTCTAAAGACCTGATTGTAGGACAGCGATTGTCTGTCCCAAAAAAGTAAATAAAATAAAATAAAAATAAGCACAAATAAATGCACAAAAGATAAGAATATCACAGTGAAAATAAACTATGTTTAAAGAGAGAGGAAAAGAATAAATAAAAGGATTGTTGATCTTATGCTCTGATTGTGTTTTGCATTTGGGTTTCAAATGTCTTTAAAAATATGCTCATAATTTCATGCATAATCAGTATGACATGAAATTACAGTGATTGCTAGTGCAAATTAGGTAATTGTGCATGCCAATTATGTGTTACATGCCTGTTGCATTGTTTGAATAAGCAACTACTGAATTTACAGAGAAAAGCATGTTAACTAGGAGTGCATATTAGGCATATAATTACCACCACTTAATCCAGAAAATCAGGCAAAGTAGAATTTAGCYGGCAGAATGGTTACGAATCTTGGCATTTTTCCTGGGAATAAAATTCTGGTTTTATTATATGAATTTCTTGCTTTTATACCAGCTTGTGCCCCACAGTGCTTTAGGAAATGATGCAAGCTCAGTTAAATAAGGCACATGCCTAATTAAAGCACATGAACAGTCACTTTGATTTCTTTGGCACTCTTCAAGTTTTGTATGAGAAACATATGGAAACGGGATGATCTGTGCAGATCTCTAAATTTTCTACTGAAATTTGGTTGCCCCATTGGTGGACTACCTAATGTACCCCTGTATAACAGGTAGTGATGAATGCTATATTCGGATAAATCTCAAGAGRAAGCTGGTTAGAGTGAACGCACTCAAACTGAAGTTTTGCCAGGGGGATGGCTGATGCCTTCTCACTCTGGACGTTTGGAAACTTTGAATTGCCAGGCTGCATTTTTATGTCTGWTCTGACAGGTGATGTCAGGCTAGTGCCACAACAGCCATGCAGTGATGATAATTCCCTGATAATTCAGAGGACAGAGCGCACCATATGACATGCCAGCCCTGCTTGCCGTGATGCAGTCACATCCCTTCAACTTCTCCCTCACTGTTTTCCTTGTAGCACCTCAGAGGTCAGAGTGATCTGACCACTGGCTCATTTGGGTGGTCTCATCAGTGATTTCTAAGTCTCAAAATGGTGTGGATATGTAAAACCTCAACACTGTTAATAGCCCTTGCTGTAAAAGAAGCCATAACACATTACAAGTGTTTTCTTGAAGAGAAAAAAGCTTGTATATTATTCTTACTGATGGTAGCTTTATCTGTAGTCCCCACTGCTAGCTATGTACCTGTAAGTCTTAAAGAGATGTCAATATCAAAAGAAGATCCAGACAGATTTATTTTATAACTATTCCAGCTGATAAAATTGAGAATTTAGCACTGTTTATACATTACTCAAATGAAGGCCACAGAACTGGCATAAGATCTCTTCCAGACCTAATCCCACAAATTTGTTTCTTTCCACTGAGTAAGCATCACTCATTTTAATGGAACTATGTGCATGTGTAAGGTTATTTGTGCAAGTCAAGAGGATAAGTAATGTATTTGGGAAAATGCCTGGAGGTACTGATTACAACTGAAGTATTTGGACTATTAAAAGTTTATGTTTTTCATCTTTCTAAAACCAAGAAAATATGTTGGTAAGATCTAACTCCCTGGAATATCTAGCAATAGAGGATAAAACTTGAGACTGACAAGATGGAAGGACTTTGGTTCTCAATTCTTCAGCTCCCATGCAAAGCTCAGCAGAGAAAGATTAAAGTATATTGCTTAAGCTGTCTTCCATTCTGCCCCAGGTGTTGATAGCATACACTCAAACATTTCAGCACTTGCGAGATGAAAGCTGAAGCATTGTTTTCATATTTTGTAATTGTATTTGGAACATTGGTGGGCTCCCAAAGATGTGGAAACAATCTAGTTCTCTCTTGAAAAGTACAAAACAAAACAAATCCCAAAAAGACTCTCAACCTTCCCCTTTTCTTTGCCCTCCACTCTCCTCCCTGCTCCCCTAAGAAAAACACACTGGGTCTGATTATCTCAAATCCTAACTTCATCTGTATGTAAAATAACGGAAACAATGAGTCACCCTTGTTTACCATGGTTTCAGAAAAAGGAGTATATGCCTTATTTTGAATTTCTTCAGTGGTCAATCTGTTTTATTCATTGAACTTCATATTTTATACCAGTTCTCTTCCCCTCTCTTTATGACAAAGCTAAAGACCTTATCACTTCTTTCTGTGATACATCTCCCTCCAATTTCCATGTACCAAACAGTCTTTCACTACAACTTTCTGGTGAACGTACTTATGTTAAACCCATACCAATTGTGTATAACTGTGAAGCCTTAGGATTGCTGCATCCACCTCAGACCTGCAAAGGTTTTGTATACTTAAAAGCTTTTCTGTGTTTCTCCAGATCTATGAGTTTGTTTCATAAAAGACAGTGTCCTTCCTGACAAACCTTGTGTCACTGTATATTACTGCACAGACCTAACCAAGCCTTTGTAATATTAAAGTGTTACTGTTAAAAATGGGAATATGACAGAAATGATTTTTTCCACAAATAACTGCCATTTTTCTTGCTTTTGTTCTAGAAAAATGACAAATGAAATCTAAAAATGGTTGTTTAAAATAACACACTGCAGCATTTTTCACAAAAAATGAATTGTTTTAAATGTTAAGGATCTGATTTCAGATAAATGCTCTGAACACTTCTAAAGTTCCATTGTAGTAAGTCATTATATACTTTTTTTTTTTTTTTGGCATTTGTCAGCTTTTTTTAGACTGGGCTTTGGTTGGAGAAGTCCAGGCATCTGTGTTCACCCAGCAGTGCTACCTATCTGAAAATGTGCAAGGATTATGTATGAACAGTTGTCTGTTGTTTCATAAAGAGTTCTAGCTAGTGCTCTGCTTTTATATATAGCCATATATTTTAATYAGTGCTAAATTGTTAAAAAATAATATTTCAAGTAATAGAGAAAGTAAGAAAAACTGAAATGCTTAGTGAAACTTACTTTTTTCAATGTTTAGAGGTTTTGCAAACCCCAGGCTTCTCTTTTACATGCTACCGATTCCTGCAGAACTATGTTGATTCATGTCTGTCTTGTGGTGTTTTACCACTTCTTTCATTTGTTCAGAAGTGAACCCATATATGTAAAAGTTTATGAAAATAACATGGCAAGGAAAAATGTTACTACACTGATTCAGTTTTTGAATTGAATCATTTTTTTTCTAGTTTGAGTTTTGCATGAAGAACCCAAACGGTTGTAACTTGAACCTGTCTGACTGTTTGTTTCAGTCCATGATAGCAAAATTTGACTTTTTCAGATGAAGAAAAATATGATGAAAATTAAACTTCAGAATATAGCTTGTTTTCTTATACATGTTTTTTTCTTTCTATTTCAATAAAAAATATAGTAATACTACATAGTTTTTTTCAAATTTATAGTGGAATTAGATACTTGTATTTTATGCTTAGCATTTTAATTATTCCAAAATAATTTTTTCCAATATTTTGTTTAATAAGATATTTATAAATCCTTTGATTTATTTTCTGTGTGGATTAGAGTGAAATTTCCAGTATAGCAGGAATTCTTGATTTCTACCAGGAATGATTGACTAAGAACTCGTGATGTGACTTAAGACTGTAATGACAGCATATTGAATTCTCATTCTTTTTTTCCTAACCCTTTAAACTTACAAAAGGTAGCTTTAAAATGTAAGCTTTAAAGCACAGCTTTAAACTCTGGATGGGAATCCTTTCAACATATCGTGTTTATCCATCTGAAAGCTTTGAGTCTCCCTGAGAGCGATGCTCTCTCAGTACACAACAGACATTGACAGGTACTTTGAGAGAGCTGATGTTCCTGCCTGCTTTAGACAAGTATCCCAGGATGGGATGGGCTTTTGGAGACCTTAGGCTCTTTGTCCCTGTGGAGGACTCCATAATTGCAAAGAAAACAGGGTTAGATGGGCATTTAATGTTAGTCCCTCACATTGACCAAATGGCTGCCCACCATACAACTGGCTAAAGATGCTTCTGCTCCCTCAGGCCCAATTTACCAACATTTCTGGAGGATCGTATAAGAATATCAAAATTTGTAAGGCAGTGGCTTTGCTACTGTTCTGTTCTTTGTGCCCCACGTTATAGTGAAGCTGTAAAGCAGTTCTTGAGGATTGGAAGTTGTTTATGTACGGACAGAAGAGTTAAAAGACTGTTTACTCCATATAAGACATACCTAAAGAGGTTAGAGATGTAGTTCTGGACTCCAGTGTTGCGGTAATTCTCTGCTCTTAAGGAACTAGAATTCTGCGTCAGGGAATGTTGTTCTTGTAGTTCATCTTTTGCTATCTGAGATTTTAATAACAAAACATTCCTGCACCTTTCAATGACTTTAACTACAGGGATACCTAGTTCTATTGTGCTTCAATTTATCGCACTTCGCAGATATTGCGTTTTTTTACAAATTGAAGCTTTGTGGCAACTCTGCGTCGAGCAAGTCTATTGGCACCATTTTTCCAACAGCATGTGTTCACTTTGTGTCTCTGTGTCACATTTTGCTAATTCTCGCAATATTTCAAACTTTTTCATTATTATTATTATATCTGTTGGTGATCTGTGATCAGTGATCTTTGATGTTACTATCGTAACTGTTTTGGGGTGCCACGAACGGTGCCCATATAAGATGGAGAACTTAATCGATCAATGTTGTGTGTGTTCTGACTGCTCCACTGACTGGCTGGTCCCCCATCTCTCTCCCTCCCCTCGGGCCTCCCTATTCCCTGAGACACAACAACATTGCAATTAGGGCAATTAATAACCCTGCAATGGCCTCCAAGTGTTCAAGGGAAAGGAAGAGTCGCACATCTCTCACTTGGAATCAAAAGCTAGAAATGATGAAGCTTAGTGAGGAAGGCATGTCAAAAGCCGAGACAGGCTGAAAGCTCGGCCTCTTGCGCCAAGCAGTTAGCCAAGTTGTGAAGGCAAAGGAAAAGTTCTTGAAGGAAATTCAAAGTGCTACTCCAATGAACACACCAATGATAAGAAAGCGAAACAGCCTTATTGCTGATATGGAAAAAGTTTTAGCAGTCCGGATAGAAGATCAAACCAGCCACAACATTCCCTTAAGCCAAAGCCTAATGCAGAGCAAGGCCCTGACTCTCTTCAATTCTGTGAAGGCTGAGAGACGTGAGGAAGCTGCAGAAGAAAAGTTTGAAGCTAACAGAGGTTCATGAGATTTAAGGAAAGAAGCCATCTCCATAACAGAAAAGGGCAACGTGAAGCAGCAAGTGCTGATGGAGAAGCTGCAGCAAGTTATCCAGAAGATCTAGCTAAGAGAATTGATGAAGGTGGCTACACTAAACAACAGATTTTCAATGTAGACGAAACAGTCTTATATTGGAAGAAGATGCCATCTGGGACTTTCATAGCTAGAGAGGAGAAGTCAATGCCTGGCTTCAAAGCTTCAAAGGCCGGGCTGACAGCAGGAGAACTAGAACTGACAGCAAAAGAACTGGAATTAGAAGTGGAGCCTGACGATGTGACTGAATTGCTGCAATCTCATGATAAAACTTTAACAGATGAGGAGTTGCTTTTTATGGATGAGCAAAGAAAGTGGTTTCTTGAGATGGAATCTCCTCCTGGTGAAGATGCCGTGAACATTGTTGCAATGACAGCAAAGGATTTAGAATATTACATAAACGTAGTTGATAAACAGCGGCAGGTTTTGAGAGGACTGACTCCAATTTTGAAAGTTCTATTGTGGGTAAAATGCTATCAAACAGCGTTGCATGCTACAGAGAAATCCTCTGTGAAAGGAAGAGTCAGTTGATGTGGCAAACTTCATTGCTGTCTTATTTTAAGAAATTGCCACAGCCTCCCCAGCCTTCAGCAACCACCACCCTGATCAGTCAGCAGCCATCAACATCGAGGAAAGTCCTTCCATCAGCAAAAACATTACGACTCACCAAAGGCTCAGATGATGGTTAGCATTTTTTAGCGATAAAGTATTTTTTAATTAAGGTATGTACATTGTTTTTTTAGGAATAATTCTATTGCACACTTAATAGACTACAGTACAGTGTAAACACAAGTTTTATATGCACTGGGAAACCAAAAAAATTGTGTGACTTGCTTTATTGCGATATTCTCTTTATTGCAGTGATCTGGAACCGAACCTGCAATATCTCCAAGGTATGCCTGTACACTGAAGACTCCCTGTATCTAAAATGGCAATTATGGGAACATATGCTAAGAAGACTGTACTGTCAAAGCAGCATTATATCTTAATCTTGTCAAGACTTAGTCTTGTCTCAGTATAGTTTGAATTTTTGTCTTTTTGTTCCACACATCTCAGTTAATTATGGGTGGGGTTGGAAGGGAATGACATTGAACCTAAGAGGACTACTTGATTATCTGACTACCTTGACTGCTCCATTTCTTATCCTTGACTCTTCAACCAGGGGATCTTCTTCCTTTGTTACTACATAATTCAACAGCAGGCATTACCTGTTGTTGAGATGACCCCTCAGTAATGAAATAAAGCTTGTGCATTCTGGTAACAAGAGGATGACAAAAAGGTAGCCCAGATAAACTTGTTGAAATGGATAAAGAAGCTGGAAGTATTCCAGTGTCTACACTTTTCTCTTATCTTTACTGCCAGCCTTTCCTGAACTAGGCCTGGGACTCTCCAAACTTGGGACTTCCTTCTCCAGCATGCCCCCTTGCAGAGGGAATGTTGCCAGACAGAGAAAACAAGGCACAGAAGAGGAATCTGGCCTAACATTTGCACTGGGCTGGTTATTATAAAGATTATTTTTTCTGAAAAGAGCGGCATGGTTTTGCACTCTTACAAGACTGACTGAAAGTGAGATATGCATGAGATAATTCTATACTTAAATAGGAAAATCTATTTAAAGGAAGGAGGGGAAAAATCCAGCCTCTAGAGAAAGTCTCTTGCACCAGCAAGTCCCCATTATGTTTTCTCTTGTGAGTTGTTTTAAAAAGGAAATGGGAGCCCTTCTCAGAATTGCAATAAATGTAATTGAATTTCAAATGTTGTTTCCAAACAAACAAACCAAAGAAAAGTTGAGGATGGGGAAATATAATCAATGTTTTCTAAAATGCCATTGTACAGGCAACACATGTTTTGAGTTAAGTTTAGCTCATTTCTGGTAACTGTATTAACTTTGTGATGGCCATGACCAGCAGGCATATGGGGAATGGAGGATGGCAGCTTTTATCAAATTAGATCTAAACGGGAAAGAACGTTTATTTAGGGTCTTTTTTTTCCTTAGTGATTTTTAGAAAGCAATCTGGAAAGGGCAAGTAAAGGCTGGGAGGGCTCACGGAAAGATCATATTGCTTTTGGGCTGGAAAAGAGGTCTCCGCTTTTGTTAGAGGAACATCTTTTCAAGATGTTCTTTTATTTCAGTTTAAAATAAGTGGTACTGATACGGAAAATCATGCTGAAAAATTGTATCATCTTTACCTGAAAATTTTTTCCTTTATCTTGGTGTTCGGGTATGACAGAGCCCCGGTACATATAAATGTAAGCAAAGTAGGCTATCTTGAAATCTCAAACAATGTTAGATAGCTAGATTTCATGCTTTTTTCTGAAATCCTTTCAGCTACAGAGGAGTATTCCAGCATCCTATGGATAACTACAGCAAAATAATATTTGGCCCATCCTCTTGCCTAGTCCCAGTTATGTATCTACACTAGAAGGCTCTTCAGGTGATGCACAGTAGTTAGTTAGAAAAACTAGTCTTGGAGAGGCAGAGTGAAAAAGGCTTGCTGGGACCACACACAAAAGGTTGCTATGTCACATCTCTATCAATTTGCATTGCTGGTGAATAGAAAAATCACTGTTTCACTTTTAAAGTTAGCAACTTCTATTCTTAAGCAATTTAGGAAAAAAAAAAATACAAGCTCCATGACTTTGCTATTCCCCCTTTGCGCTCTCCTCCCACCCAAATAAACACATTTACGTCATTTTTACTGAGTAGCTTTCAGAGTAGAAGCTTGCTTGGTCCACCTGTTTGATAACAGAATCAAACTTGGGCAGCATCACTCACAGCTAAGAAAGGGTCAGCCTGAGTGCTCCATGCCTTGCCATGTTTGCATCGATATACAGCTGTACTGCATGAGTGCAAAACAAGGCTACATTAGAATGCCTTAATTTTATTCCGTTTTCCCCAAGATGTGAATGGCTACCTTGAGTGCAAGTCTGTGAAGTAGAAATTTTCAGTTTTTCTGCCCCATTACCAGTTATCAGCTGTGAAACTGTGAAAGGCAAGCTTTTCCTCACTCCATCACCACAAGGAGAGGCACACGTTACACTGTAAAAAATGCAGCCTGGTGGCTGTGCCAGTGGAGACTGTGCAGACTGCAGCCCTTCTCCATTGCTCTCTGGAGTCCCTCTCTCCATGGGAAGCAAAATTAAGTGCCAGTCAAGCTCACACTCTGTCCCCACCCTGTGTTGACATACAAACTTCAATTAGGAATGAATATATGCAGTTTAGTAGATTCGCTCCACAAATAGACAAAGTTACACAGTAACAAATGACAAAAGGGATCAGCAATTTCTGATGAAGTCAATGTCACATTAAGYAAGAGAAACAAAGTTTGGTGACACCTAACACAGTGCTTACCGGGAAAAACAAACAGATCAAGATAGACCTTTTTTTCCTTTTTCTCTTATCTCCAGTTTCATTATCTCCTTCATCAGGTAACAAAGTAGAGATAGCAGAACACATTGAACAACTTTAAAGTTTTGTTTTCAGCAAAATGGATTCTCTCAGCCCCACATCAATGTTCAGACTGCATTTCTGGGCAAGCATTTTGCTTTGGAATAGGGGAGAAGGGAGACAGGGATTCAAAATTTGAAATGTGCCCCCCAGTTGTAGATGAGGCACTGAATGTCATATGCCCTCATGCAGAGATGGCAGCAGCCATAGCCAGTGCCGTGGCCTGCCCCCACCACCAGCAGTAACAGCCCAGCCAGCACGGCCATTATGAAGGGCCTCCAGAAGGTCATGGAGTCCTGCTCAAAATCACGCATGGCTGTTCAAAGTAACATCATTACTGTGCCAGGTTATATTCTGACCTTATTCACCATTTTTAGGAACTTTCTACAGTCTTTCACTAAACAGATTCCAGGAAAAAGATACAGGCCACGTCTGATTGCGCCACTGTCTATCAAAGGTGATGAACTATACCTAGATTTCAAAGACATCATATTTTGTTCCCGCTGCTGAGAGTTAGGCAGGAAAAAAAAGACCRGAGCTCAGTTGTAGAGTTCCTTCCCTGTTCCCTCCTGGAGATGGCATGACTTGGCCTCCCCAAGCTCTCTCCTCCCCATGTAGGCCCCCAGGGTATCCAGCCTGCAGGATTCTGTGCCAAGGAGAAGGTCCCAGGGAAGGTGAGGAGGACACATGGCCTCACTAGCCCAACCAGAGCTCCAGCTGGAGCCCCCCAAGACACCAAGGGAAGCATATAAGAACAAGACAAGAATTGCATGCAGCCTCCTGTTACCTAGTTATCTGTAGCTCAGGGGCTTCCTGAGTCACAGATGTGTGTTTACTAGTTCTTGATGAATCAATGTTTATTGTTCAAGTTTTTTTAATCACTTTTTGAACCCATGTTGACATTCAGCAACATTCTTTGGAAAAGATTTCTACAATTTAGCTATGCTTGTTGTGGGAAGAGGTGTATCTGATTTGTTTAGATTATAGCCTACTATCATCGTTCCCCCTTAGCTGTCCCTGTTCCAGGTTGAAGAATCCTAGTCTACTTAGTCATTTCTCACATGCAAGCCATTTCATACCTTTGACCATTGTTGTTTTTCTCTGTCTAGATTTATTATATCCTTTTGAGGTGGGAAGACAAGAATTGCATGCAGCTTTTGAGCCACAGATATGCTCTGAATTTTTACAATATCATTATGATATTTTCTGGTTTACTCTTTATTACTTTCCTACTAATTCCAACCATTCTTGAAATAAATAAATGAATAAAAAGCACACCCACACCCTACACAGGAAAAAAACAGATAGACCATCAGTCTGTTTGACAGGATGTTTGTGATATGATCCAACAGATCAGGTTGCTGCTTCGTATCAAGTATCATCTAGTTTTGGCAAAAAAAAAAAGAAATAAAACAAAAACAAACCCCAACAAACCAACTCCAACCAGCCAACCAAAACTAATATCTTTTAATCTTGTCTCCTATGCGATGTTCATAATGTTTATAACATTTGTTTCAGGATCTTCAGGTTTCCTATAAGACAGTTTATGCTTGCACAATTATACTGGCTCTTTTAGCCTAGAAAAATATATCTTCACCCTGAGGTGATACACAGGTGGTGTTTACATCCCCTTCTTTCTATGGATCAAGCTGGACTCTGTAATCAAACTCTGCCTTTCTGTGCTAAGCAGCCAGGTTTCATGCAATAATGTCACATGTTCCTCAGTGTTTCAATGGAATTTAAAAATTCCATATATTCAGTGAAAGTTTTTCTATTTAATCTCAGTGGGAGCAAGAGTGGTGTGCCTTTATAAAATTTACATGGTAGTTTCACTTGCATACACCACAAGTGCAAACATTACATTTTAGTGATAGAGAGAGCTGAACGCATCTTTAGCATGTGTGTAACCACAATAATGAGTTATATGCTTTTGAAATCAGACATTTAACAAACCCACATTATTTCCAAACAGCTTGGTATTTTTCTCACTTTGTTTCTTTGACAAATAATTTTATGCTTTTACATGCATTGTAAAACAGGTATTTTTTTCATGGAGCCCTTTGTCTCAACTTCACTTAAGAAAAATATTCTTTTACAGAGATCAGAAAAGCTTCAGTATTTTGAGTCTCTGAATTCTTTTAGTCCTTATTGGTTACAAAAATAGAATTCACTCTTCAATATTATTATTAAGCATGAACCATACCAATCAGCTCATTTGCTGAAGTTTTCTGACTGTGTGTCAGACTATCTTAAGAAGTAATGACTTAATTGATTTCAATAGATTTATCTAACCTCAGTAGAGGTCATTTCCTATGCATAATATATTAGTAATCTGATAATTTCAAAATAATTGTTCAGTGTAGTAGTGTGTATTCAAAAAATTTTTAGTCTGATTTATTAGGGAAATGAGGTTTGATTGATTACACAGTATGTTTGCATGGAGGTACATCTGTCATTGGCCTCTTCTTTCTTACTTTTAATCCTGCTAGCCTATTTCAGCCAGACTTTGATAGAAGGTAAAGACTGAGAAATATTCAGGGCTCACAAACATTAAACAAGTGGTTATCAAGGAGAAGGGCAGTCTCTGTCAGGCCACTGCATTCAACCTTCATAGCTGTCAAAGAATCCTTATAGGCAAAGAACACAGAAATTCAGAATTCTTTTGTTACAGTGCTCATTTGTTTTACTTCAGCAGTAAAATACTAAATTCAGCTTCTCCGTTTTGAACAAAAGACCAATATGATAATTTTTAAGGATATAATTTTTTGCTTCTCACTGTATCTCACAGATTATATCAGCTTGGTATCACATGCTTCATTTTCTGAGTTCCAGTTCTGAATGAAGCAAAGACAGTACCTATGACACCAAGTCAATTTTAGACTCCAAGCAGATGATGAATGTAAAATTCATCTCACTTTTCTGAATCAGATGAAGTCATAAATGGGTATTTTAAGCCAGCAGGAGGACATTTTCACTAAAGGTTATCAATGCCTTGCATCTGCTGAAAAGAAGTAAAGATTTATGAAAATGACATAGAAATTTCAAAATAGCAAGTATATATAATCAGAACAGAGTACCTTCTGGTGACAGGTATGAGGAGACTGGAGACCTGAGAGCCATTTTCTGATTCACCACTGCAATACTTTCTGTAGCTTTCCATTTTCCACCTTTTAACTATGGTTTCTATTTGCCCTGTTACATCTTTGATATAGCTAATGTCGTTCCCCTGTTTATTCTCAACAAACCTTATGTGCTGAACTGGGGCTCTTGTGTTAACATTATTTTCCCTCTATAATCAAGTGAGAAGTAGAGGGAAACAGGCATCCTCAGGTGGAATGAACCAGACTTTGGAGGTGTCTGTCTTTCTCCATTGACTGCAGAGGGGTTCTGGTTTTCTAACAGAGGCACCTCACTTAAGTGAGATGAATTTGGGTATAGGTGTTTGCATCTTGCTGCACGCAAGGCAGCCTTTGTCTTGGTAGAAGGCTTGCTATACAAATATGGCTAAGTTTTATTGTTTTGAAGGGGTTGTCATTGCTATCATGATGATGTGCAGGTGCAAAACTACCCTGAAGTAAGAGGAACAAGAAAGGATGACCAAACRATCACAGCAGGAAGGCAGGTACAAAGATGAGGAACTAATTTGTTGCTGGTTTTTCCCATCACCAGGAAAAAAAGTACTGAAGCCCTGATGTGAGATCAAACGAACTAAATAATATAAAAAAGACCCAAATACAGGGAAAAGCTCCTGGGAAAAGCTCTGGCTAGGAGTGGCTGCTGCTAACAAGCTCTCTTCCTTGCTCCTGACCAGAGGGAGCTGGGGCCTTTGATCCAGGTGGCCCTTGATTAGGGCGGGTCAAGCACTCTCTTAGCCAGTGCTAGGGAGAGGCCTATATAAGAGCCAGGCCTAGAGCACAGCTCCCAGAGGTGGTAGTTTGTGCATGAAGGAATCTTTGTTTCTGTTCCCTGTGGTGTATGTTTCCTCAAGTATGGTCATGACATGCTGCACAGTGTGTTCCCAAGGGGCTGTTGGAGTTGCTGGAAGTAGCCTCATGATCCCAGGCCCTGGTTCTCATGGGGGACTT